>NW_028234441.1:11891298-11896298 GCF_977035675.1 Penaeus japonicus
ATACACACACTCTTAATCTCTACACAAATTCAAACAACATATATCTTTGTGTTTGTTAGTGAGTGGTTTGTCGGTTGTGTGTTTGTGTGTGTTGAGAGTGTGTGTTGGGTGAGAGTGATAGTCTGACTGTGTTGGGGTGAGTGTTTAGATTAGTGAGTGATAGAGTGATATTAGTGCAGAGTGAGACGTGTGGGTGGGTGGGTGCGAGGGAGGGAGTTTGTGTGTGTTGTTGTGAGAGTGTGAGTGTGTGTGTGGTGTGTTAGCTGTGGGGGTGTGTGTGTTTTTGTGTGTGTGTCATTACTCAGGTCACTCACTCTCTATCTCAGTGTGTGAGTGGATTAGTGTGTGTGCTTTGAGTGTGTAGTGTGTGATAGTGAGAGTGTGACGTGTGATTGGTGTGTGTGTGGTGTGGGGGGGGGTGGGGAGTGGGGGAGGGTGGGGGGGGGTGGTGGGGGGGGGTGTGAGTGAGTGAAGTGTGTGTTGTGTGTGTGTGAGTGAGTGTGTGTGTGTCGTGTGTGATTACTTTCTATGTCAAAGGTACTCTCAAATCTACTAAATCTAACAAATCACTACAATATCTGGAGTGTGTGAGTGATGTGTGTGTGTGTGTGCTTGAGAGAGAGTGTGTGAGTTAGAGAGTCGGGGATTTAGTGTGGTGGGTGAGTGTGAGATGTGTGAGAGAGATAGTGATATTGAGTGACAGAGTGAGTGGGTTTGAGAGATATAAATCTATCTTATAAAAAAATATATATATAATAAACATATAAATACAAACACATACACACCACCCACACAGACAACACCCCCACACACACATATAATATAAAAATATATATATATATATATATATATATATATCTATATTATATATTCAGAGATATTTATTAAAGATAAATATATATATATATATTATATATATATATATGTGTGTAATATAGATATATATATATATATATATATATATAATAAATATATAATATAATTATAATCATAAAAGAATATACATATAAAAATATATATAAATATATTATAAATATAAAAATATATATATCTATGTCAAACCATATATTATATTGAGTGAGTTTCTGTGTATTATAGTATATACCTTTCTCCAATCTATTATATATTTGTATATGTAATATAAAAATATATATATATATATATATTATAAATAAATATCTAATAATAAATAAATAAATAATATAACAATATATTTATAATATATATATATAATAAATATTATACAATAAAATCTATATATATATCTATTCTGTGGTTGTGTGTGTGTGTGTGTGTGTATGTTGTATATATATATATAATATATACTATCACAACTATATATAATATATACAAATAATCTATATAAATATATATATATGTGTGTGAGTGTGATTGTGTGGTGTTGATGTGTGTGATGTGTTGTGTGTGTATATCTATATATAATATTCTATATATATTATATATATAGAAAATCTGCATATATATATATATATATATATAACATATATATATAGGTGTAGTTGGAGTGTGTGTGTGGTGTGTGTGTGTGTGTGTGAGTGTTGTTGTGTGATTATAAATATAATATATATAAATATATAATATATATAAAGATATATAAATATCGTATATATATATAACCTATATGTATATATATATCTATATATATACATAAATCTATATATATGTATATATATATATATATAAAAACAATATATAATATAATATAGATAATATTATATATATAAATATGTATATACGTTTTAATTTACAAAAACAAAAACATATACATATAAGCTACACTCATATAGTGCATTTTTGATGTGTTTTAAACATGTATAAGTCAAAATCATAACACAGAAAAAACGTAAAATGGAGCATAATAATGACTATGCTCAATTGATAACATGCATAATGATAAATTATTATCCTAACAGAAGTTAAAACTCTAGATCACATGAAGAGAAAGATTCCAGGAAATAGCTTATCAAGCTTTATGCTAATGTTTTCTTTAAATTTGCGGATTGAAACAGTAAAGGGAGAAAAAAGAATAAAAAGTAGAGAAGAGAAAGAAAAATGAAAGGGAAAAAGAGAATTACTGAAATGTGTTAATATAGTACTGAAAATTTCATCATACATTTTGTTTTTCAATTTATGTGAACTCTACAATGCTGGACTAGAATCGGTTCAGAAATGAAAAATCTTGAGCTCTAAGCTTTCTTTAACCTTGAGTTCTAAGCTTTCTTTTGTGTATGTGTTCAAAATAGAGGGGGATAAAATCTCACCTTTATATTTTTATTATTATATTGGTTTATTTATTCATTTACTTTGTTTTACGTTTTTGTAACTAGGGTGTGTATGTGTGTGTGTGTGTGTGTGCGTGTGTATGCGTGTGTGTGTGTATGTGTGTGTGTGTGTGTGTGAAAAGTTCCAGCAATCAAGCGTCACTGGCAAGCTTCCGAGAACGTATCACAGCCAACCAATTAGATTGCTTGACTTATTGGCTGGCTGTCGACTTGCGCCTCAAGGCCCATCGGATCACCGACAGGAAACCGACTAAGCAGGTCGGGCTGCCATCAAAGCGCTCCCCCTCAATCGCACTTCAGAATCAAACCTCGCAGCTCGTAAACACCGAGGATCTCGAGCTCGGCTGCACACGCCTTCGCTGTCGCCGGGGATCAGCGGCGCGGCGTTGCAGATTGCCGCGAGAGAGCTCTTAGTGATGCTGATAATTGTGCAACCTTCCTATCTTATATATATATTTATGTATGTATGTATATATGTATATACACACACATATGCAGTCATATACATATGTGTTTATATGTTTATATGTATATGTATAATGATTTGAACCCATTGCTTACTGATTTTTCTAAGCGGTACATTTCGCCGAAGCTGCAAGAACTTTGGTCAGAATCACCAAACCGAATCAGCGCGAGGGTAGAACCAAGGACTTCCACCAAACCCGAAGTCGGTGGTCACAAGCCGCGAACTCGCCCCGCAAACAAGGCTCCCTGTCTACTCAAGATCTCGAAAACCTTTTCTCTGAACCACACGCGCGGGCGGGGCAAAGGATGGAATGATAATCACAGGCACTACGGAATGACGCGAAGCTTCTTGGAACATGGTTGGCAGCGACATTACCATGGGCGTGGGTGCGGTAGGTTTTCCTTGATCTATCTATCGAGAGAGACGGCATGTGTATACGCGAGGAAATTGTAAACAAGGTCATTCAAGAGGGAAAAGCAAGAGGAATAGACCTTTGCCTTTGCTCTTGTTTTTCCCTCTTTCTGTATGCGATGAGTCTGTGTCCCATATACGTACGTGATTTAATATTTCTTGGTAGATGGAAGGTAACAGAAGACTTTTTTTTTAATCAGAAAGGGCATGGATCTGTATGTTTGCACGTACGTGTATGCAGAAATATGTATAGAGAGATGCGTGCTTTTTCGTTTGTGTGTGTGTGTGGTTTATTAAATGTGCTCTATTATTTCGGTATGATATTGTGAGTTTACTACGTGGAAAAAAATATCCTTTGTAAAACGTATTGTTGTAATGAATAGCCCTTCAGCTTTTCTCTGCAACAGAATCATAATTACGCCACTCGGACCATTGTGCTTCAGAAGCTCTGGGCGAAATAAGGTTTCAGACCCCCTCCAAAGCACCTTTGCTTTTCCCTGAACCTAATGGGATTCCGAAGTAGAATTTAAACCTTTTTTAAACAGTCGATTCTGGTCACTCTCTTCTGGCACTTATGAAGCTCCATTCTGTACTGAAGAGAAGGACTTGTGTTATTACTATTGTTAGTGTTATCATTATCATTGTTGCTACTACTACTACTTATCATTATTTTTATCATCATGGTAATCATTATCATTGTTGTTGTTTTGTTGCCGTTGGTTTTATTGATGTTGTTGTTATCATGATCGTTAATGCCATCATGATCTTTATTATCATTATCACTATCAATATAATCATTACCATTATCAATATAATTATCACAGTTATCAGTATTGCTATCATTGTCATTACTATCATAAGATTTCTTATAATAAGATTGCTATTTATTATAAGATTTATTTCCCGTTTAGTTTCTTCCCCAAACAACATAAAATAAAAGGCTAAATAGAGGGAAGCTTTCTGAGGAACACAACATTTTACTTCCTTGTTAAGTCAAGGACAATAAGAATAGTATCTTCAAAACTGATTTTGGAAGTTAAAGAAGTTATATTATTGCAAAATACATTATTTGATTAGTAGAAATATATTATGTAATGTTAATTTTAATCTTTTCTTCTCTCTAGGGAAGCTGTAATGTTCCCTTAAGAAAAGATTAGTGGAAATGATGCTAAAAGCAAGTCACCGGGACAAGATAAAGTTGGTGATAAGAGAGAGATAAAGATATATCTATCTATCTATTTATCTATATCTATCTATATCTATCTATCTATCTATCTATATCTATAAAAAATTCTTTTAATATATAATATAAATATATATATATATATATATATATATATATATATATATGTATGTGTGTGTGTGTGTGTGGGGGGGGCGGCAAATATATGTATAGTATATTATATGTATAAAAATATATAAAAAAACATAGATATATATATATATAAACACATTGTATATATAATATATATAATATATATATATACATATATATATACATAATATAGATATATATAGATATATATATATATAACATACATGTATATTCATACATACATAAAATATATTAATATATATATATATATAAAATATATATACAATATATATGTATATATAATAAATATATATATATATATATATATATAGATATATAAATATATATGTGAAATATATATATATTACATGAATTATTATAAATGTAATATCTATATTAATATATTAAATAAATTTAAATATATAGTCTATATATATATATATATATATAATAAATATTGGTATATATCTATATATATATAAATACATATACATAATATACATAT
>NW_028234441.1:11903643-11907095 GCF_977035675.1 Penaeus japonicus
AAATCTTATAATAAATAGCAATCTTATTATAAGAAATCTTATGATAGTAATGACAATGATATCAATACTGATAACTGTGATGATTATATTGATAATGGTAATGATTATATTGATAGTGATAATGATAATAAAGATCATGATGGCATTAACGATCATGATAACGACAACATCAATAAAACCAACGACAACAAAACAACAACAATGAAAATGATTACCATGATGATAAAAATAATGATAAGTAGTAGTAGTAGCAACAATGTTAATGATAACACTAACAATAGTAATAACACTAGTCCTTCTCTTCAGTACAGAATGGAGCTTCATAAGTGCCAGAAGAGAGTGACCCGAATCGACTGTTTGAAAAAGGTTTAAATTCTACTTCGGAATCCCATTAGGTTCAGGGAAAGAAGAGTGCTTTGGAGGGGCGGTCTGATCCTCTGATTTCGCCCCAGAGCCTTTGAGCTCTATGGTACGACTCCGGTGGCGTTAATTATGATTCTGTTGCAGAGAAAAGCTGAAGGGCTATTCATTACAACAATACGTTTTACAAAGGATTTTTTTCCACGTAGTAAACTCACAATATCATACCGAAATAATAGAGCACATTTAATAAACCACACACACACAAACGAAAAAGCACGCATCTCTCTTTTACGTGAGTTTCTGATACACGTACGTGCAAACATACAGATCCATGCCCTTTCTGATAAAAAAAAGTCTTCTGTTACCTTCCATCTACCAAGAAATATTAAATCACGTACGTATATGGGACACAGACTCATCGCATACAGAAAGAGGGAAAAACAAGAGCTAAGGCAAAGGTCTATTCCTCTTGCATTTCCCTCTTGAATGACCTTGTTTACAATTTCCTCGCGTATACACATGCCGTCTCTCTCGATAGATAGATCAAGGAAAACCTACCGCATCCACGCCCAAGGTAATGTCGCTGCCAACCATGTTCCAAGAAGCGTTGCGTCATTCCGTCGTGCCTGTGATTATCATTCCATCCTTTGCCCCGCCCGCGCGCCTCGTGGGCTTCAGAGAAAGGTTTAAGAGGATCGTGTCAGACAGGGAGCCTTGTTTGCGGGGCGAGTTCGCGGCTTGTGACCACCGACTTCGGGTTTGGTGGAAGTCCTTGGTTCTACCCTCGTGCTGATCCGGTTTGGTGATTCTGACCAAAGTTCTTGCAAATTCGGTGAAATGTACCGCTTAGAAAAATCAGTAAGCAATGGGTTCAAATCATTATACATATACATATAAACATATGTACACATATGTATATGACTGCATATGTGTGTGTATATACATATATACATATATACATACATACATAAATATATATATAAGATAGGAAGGTTGCACAATTATCAGCATCACTAAGAGCTCTCTTGCGGCAATCTGCAACGCCGCGCCGCTGATCCCCGGCGACAGCGAAGGCGTGTGCAGCCGAGCTCGAGATCCTCCGTGTTTACGAGCTGCGAGGTTTGATTCTGAAGTGCGATTGAGGGGGAGCGCTTTGATGGCAGCCCGACCTGCTTAGTCGGTTTCCTGTCGGTGATCCGATGGGCCTTGCGGCGCACGTCGACAGCCAGCCAATCAAGATCAATCAATCAAATTGTTTGGCTGTGAACGTTCTCGAAGCTGCCAGTGAACGGCCTTGATGCTGTTACTTATTTCACACACACACACACACACACACACACATACACACTCTAGTTACAAAAACGTAAAACAAAGTAAATGAATAAATAAACCAATACAATAATAAAAATATAAAGGTGAGATTTTGTCCCCCTCTATTTTGAACACATACACAAAAGAAAGCTTAGAACTCAAGGTTAAAGAAAGCTTAGAGCTCAAGATTTTTCATTTCCGAACCGATTCTAGTCCAGCATTGTAGAGTTCACACAAATCGAAAAACAAAAAGTATGATGACATTTTCAGTACTATATTAACAGATTTCAGTAATTCTCTTTTTCCCTTTCATTTTTCTTTCTCTTTACTTTTTATTATTTTTTCTCCCTTTACTATTTCAATCGGCAAATTAAAAGAAAACATTAGCATAAAGCTTCATAAGCCATTTGCTGGAATCTTTTTCTTCATGTGATCTAGAGTTTTAACTTCTGTTAGGATAATAAATTATCATTATGCATGTTATCAATTGAGCATAGTTATTATTATGCTCCATTTTACGTTTTTTCTGTGTTATGGTTTTGACTTACACATGTTTAAAACACATCAAAAATGCACTATATGAGTGTAGCTTATATGTATATGTTTTTGTAAATTAAAACGTATATACATATATGTATATATAATATATATATATATATATTATATATATTATATATATATCTATATCTATTATTAATATACATACGACACCACACACAACACCACACACCAAAAACACAACACACACACACAACACACAACACAACACACATGATTATATATATATATGATTTATATATATGTAATATATATATGATATAATGTACTTTATCCAAACATACACACACACACACACAGTGACCTTCACCACGACAACACACACACACACTCAACACATATATATATATATATTATGATATATCTATATATTTATCTATATTATGTACGTATGCATATGTCATATATATTTTATGTATATTATACATATGTTATATAAATGTATATAATATATTGTATATTATATACTATATATATTTATATATATATAATATACATACATATGTATATATATATTGTATAATATACATATGGATATAAATATATGTATATCTATTATATATATATATATATTATATATATATTAATATATATATATATATAAATATATATAATTCACACACACACACACACACACAACACACACAGACACATTCAGACACACACACACAACACACACCATACACAAACCACACTACACAACACACAATATATCATATTATATTATATAGATTTATATATAATATATAATCATATCACAAATAAATAATAGATATACATTTATATACATATTATAATCAGGACACACACACACACAGACACATACACACATCACCACACCACAGGACATATGTAATATGCATAGACTACATACTTACATACACTAATATATTTATATTTATTTATATATATATATATGATTATATATAAATAATATATATATATGTTTACACACACACACACACACACACACACACCACACACACACATATATATATAAATTATATATATATGATATATATATAATATATATTTATATATATACATTCATATGTATATATATATATATATGTATATATATACATATGTATATATATGTATATATATATTATATATAAATATCTAAGACCATAGAATATATATATACTATATGAATATATTATACATATGGGATCTTAAAATATATATATGTATCTATATATATATATATATATATATAT
>NW_028234441.1:11937195-11942195 GCF_977035675.1 Penaeus japonicus
TCGTCCACTCTGGATCGCTCAACTCTAGGGGTGTTGTCTTAAATTGGCTGGAAATTATTGCACGACGACTCTCTCTGGAATATAAGCAGTTTGTACATCAATATAAGTTTCAGTATATCTACTTATATCAATATAAACCTATATATGCTGAACTATATATAACTCTACTCAATCACGTACACACACACACACGCACACGCACACGCACACGCACACGCACACGCACACGCACACGCACACGCACGCACGCACGCACGCACGCACGCACACACACACACACACACACAAACAAAGAGCCATGCTTACCTGTCAGGAAGAGGAACCAAGACCCGCCTCTGAAACCGCCTGAGGAATGCTGGGTCAAGGTCCCAGGGGCAGTTGGTGGCTCCTAACACGAACACAGACGACTCTCCTTTCCTCTTGATATCCTCCATCTGCCGCAGCAACTCAGTCTTTACCCTGGCCAAGCAAAAACATCACAAATAAAATTAAAATTTGCTTCTCTTCACATAATCATGAAATATAAAATAAATTAAAGGTAAAAACACAACATACAAAGGACTGATAACCAGTCACTTTCAAATTTCATCTAATATCAAAAAGAAAAAGAGAGAATAAAAAAGATACTGAAAGACAGACATTTATATTGAAAACAAACAGACCTGCGAGAATGCTCGTCTTCCATCTGTGAGCGAATTCTGCACAAACTGTCAATCTCATCAATAAAGACAACACACTGGCCTGACTGACTTTGTGCTTGATGGAATAACTCCCTTATTAGTCTGAAAAAAAAGTGATTCATTAAATTCTGATCATCCATATTTATCAACATTTTGATGTGCATCTGTGCAGCAAGTTAGTGGAAAGAAAATTTAAATTTCAAATCATGCTTTCAGGGGGAGAGGGGTCCATCAAAGAGAATATGTTTTATTTGCAATTGAAAATATAATAAACCACTCTCTATAGTTAAATAACAATAAAAGAAAACATGATATTGTTAATCAGTCGTTATTAGATTAAAACCAAAATCACATCAAGCTATCTACCTTATACAGTACAAGGCAAAAGTGATAGTGATAAAAATGATAAAAAATGATGATGAAGAAGAGGACACTGGACATGATAACAATGATAAATGATTATCTCCTCACTTTTCAGACTCTCCGACCCAAGACGAGAGGAGATTGGCTGAAGACACACAGTAGAAGGGACACTGGAGCTCAGAAGCCAATGCTCGAGCCAAGACCGTTTTCCCCGTTCCAGGAGGTCCATAGAGTAGCAGACGCGTCCATGGCTTAGCTCCATCTGGGATGATGGGTTCAGTTTAATTAAAAGATGTGGCTTGAAATTTTTCCTCTGAAATCTTTAAATATCTGTTGACGGAAAGCTAGTGGAATGTCAAGAATGAATGGAGTTTTGATTCTTTCATCTAAAAGATTAGTAGAACTATTAGTGTCTTCAGGCATGAACAAATACACAGAGAAATTGTAACATAGAAAGAAGATATTATGAATATCACTCCATTTCTTTTTAAAGAAAGATATGGCTCTAACAAAAACATTAAAAGCAATCCTTAAAATAAATCCCATTCCACAGAAAAAAAGAATAAAAAGAAATGACAATATAAAAGTATCCTTATATTGACCATTTTTACTACTTTTACTACTAACAATAATAATAGTAATACTAAGATCACTAATATCAATCATTGCAGCCCATATGTATTTACAATATCATATATTATCATATTACATTTTTTAAGATTTCAGATCAATGGGAGCAACTTATAGTTTGGTATTTTAACTCATATATTTACAAAGATGTATGCTTATGGATGCATGTTACTATAAGTGGAAAATTATGAATGGTTTATCATTTCAGCACTATGTTGGCAACTCCTGCTCCTGCAAGCAAGGTTGACACACTGGTATGGAGGATATTTTCTTCACAAATAGTGTTAGTGTTTGGCTATCTCGTAGAGTTTCATGCAGCTGACTTCCTACCTATAATAAAGGCACATCATGACAAGATTATGCTTCTTTTCCGCCACAACCTTTGTCCACATGAACACCAAAGAAACTTCTGACTGACAGCTATATGTGGCATCTGTTTTTATTGAACAGGCATGCTCCATAATGTGTCCCATCATTCCCATCAATACTAATAGTACTACTCTACAATAATGATTACAATGAGAGTAATAATGATGATGATAATAATGATAATGACAATAATAACAATAATAATAGTAGCAATGACAACTACAACAATAATGGTGATGCCTTGAAAAAGCCGGTGGTACTACAAAGGCATCATGACTATGACTAATACTTATACTAATACTATCAATAATAAAGATACCTTGAAACAGCTGTGGATACTGCAAGGGCATCACGACTGCTTCCCGCAGGATTTGCTTGACCTCATGCAAGCCGGCAATATCTTCCAAGGAGCCTCCCTCAGCGCTCAAAGGCATTAGCATGTCTTCTACCTCTAAAAAACGGTCTGCTTCCCTCTCAAGGCGTTCTGAGTTCCTGCGCATGCTACAGTTCCTTGCTTTGCACATACCTGTGTCAATTTTATTATTCATGTATAATCAGGTGAGCAAACAGAGTGGTGTTATACAATAAAGGCTCTTCTTTCAGTGTTAAAAATATAATTGTATTTATGAAGATTAAGATTCGCAACTAAATTAAATATTACTATAAAAGCTGTTTAATTATTTTATGATTCTTCTAAAAAATCTCTTAATGTGTAACTCTGAGAGAGAGAGAGAGAGAGAGAGAGAGAGAGAGAGAGAGAGAGAGAGAGAGAGAGAGAGAGAGAGAGAGAGAGAGAGAGAGAGAGAGAGAGAGAGAGAGAGAGAGAGAGAGAGAGAGAGAGAGAGAGAGAGAGAGAGAGAGAGAGAGAGAGAGAGAGAGAGAGAGAGAGAGAGAGTCAGAGAGAGAGAGAGTCAGAGAGAGAGAGTCAGAGAGAGAGAGAGTCAGAGAGAGAGAGAGTCAGAGAGAGAGAGAGTCAGAGAGAGAGAGAGTCAGAGAGAGAGAGAGTCAGAGAGAGAGAGAGTCAGAGAGAGAGAGAGTCAGAGAGAGAGAGAGTCAGAGAGAGAGAGAGTCAGAGAGAGAGAGAGTCAGAGAGACAGAGAGAGTCAGAGAGACAGAGAGAGTCAGAGAGACAGAGAGAGTCAGAGAGACAGAGAGAGTCAGAGAGACAGAGAGAGTCAGAGAGACAGAGAGAGTCAGAGAGACAGAGACAGAGACAGAGACAGAGACAGAGACAGAGACAGAGACAGAGACAGAGACAGAGACAGAGACAGAGACAGAGACAGAGACAGAGACAGAGACAGAGACAGAGACAGAGACTGAGACTGAGACTGAGACTGAGACTGAGACTGAGACTGAGACAGAGACAGAGACAGAGACAGAGACTGAGACTGAGACTGAGACTGAGACAGAGACTCAGACTCAGACAGAGACAGATACAGAGAGAGAGAGAGAGAGAGAGAGAGAGAGAGAGAGAGAGAGAGAGAGAGAGAGAGAGAGAGAGAGAGAGAGAGAGAGAGAGAGAGAGAGATTGATTTGCAGTGTATTTTATTTCCAATTATGAACAAGTCTTGACTTACCTCTGTTAAAACAGCCTTCACTAACCGTCCTTCTCCGTTCGGTGACATAACCCCTGCGTCTTGAATCCAGTAATGACTGTTGAAAGCTCAGTGTTTCTAGTAAACTCTCAAGAGAAGCCTGAATGAAGAAGATGACAGAAAGAAAATAATGCTATTATCGATTCTCTTTGAAGATAAAAAGCCCTCTGCTATATGGTAAGTGGGCCAAGTACAGACATCTACAAAGATGTGTTGTCATTAAAGTAGATGAACTTGTAAGTCACTGTCAAGGGTCTTTAACATGGGGAGTGCCACCCACCAGTGGTGAATTTGTAATCTTTAAATGTGAGTGGGTTGCTTTAAAGGAAAGTGGGCAGTGTGGAAAAAAGGCTTAATACTTTTGATCTACTCTTGAACTCAATACATTAACCCATTCACAATGGGGGCATTCCAGCCTTGAATGTCACAATGCCGGGGCTTTCGAGCGCTTAGGCCTAAATCAATTTAATGGCTGGCACAATATTGTGCCGCCCGGCCACTGGGCTTTTGAATGAGTGGTACAGTAGTGTACCACCAGTCCAGAGAGGGTTAATATAGTTTACAGAAGTACAGGTAGGCTAGTGAAAATATTTTTTCCTAAAAAATGGATGAATGAAAGACAAGGGATAACACAGAATAGTAATACTGATAAATGAAAGAATGAAAGGAGACAGTTCATGAATAACAAGAGAGCAGAGAATGGTTAGTTAATTGCCCAAACTTACTGATATGTGTGGATTTGGCTGAGCGGTCCGGAGTTCCTCTATGGTAGAGTTGCATCTTTCGTAGAGTTGATCAATCATGGGGAGGTCTACATCTTTCTCCAGCTTGGATGCAATGAGGTCCATACTGAAATCCCAAAATATATAGAAATCATCAATAAAAGAAATGAAAAATATCAAGTCTGTTTGAGGATGTTATCTGTGAAAGAGGATCTATACTTGAAAAGAGAGTGAAAGAATTGAAGGTGATTCAAAGTAAATGAAGTAATCTAAAGTGCATTACAGGGCCTATGCCAAACACTTTGTTGAAAACTGGATCCCCCCCCTGCAACCATGGAAGGAAACTAACATATTAATGGCATCAGAATGACAGCTAAAAGGGGCAGATATTATCACAAAACATTAAAATTATCATTTAGTTAACCCTTTCCCAACGGGGCACTCGCTACGCGAAGACCCATATGCCGGGCGATTGCAATATTGCATTGAAATCGTCACACTGGCTTGACGCCCCGGCATCGGGATTTTGGCTGTGTCACACGGGTGTGACACACCGTCGTCATAGGGTTAATAAAGAAATAACAATACTACCAGCCAACCATCCGTCACTACAATAGAAAAGTGCAAAGCCATCAATTATT
>NW_028234441.1:11947195-11949695 GCF_977035675.1 Penaeus japonicus
GATGATGATGGTGATGATGATGATGATGATGATGATGATGATGATGATGATGACGGTGATAGTGATGGTGATAGTGATGGTGATGATGATGATGATGGTGATGATGATGATGGTGGAGATGGTGGTGGTGATGATATCGAAATTGATGATGAAATGAAATGATAATGAAAATTATTATAATGAAAATGATGATGATAATGATAATGAAAATGATGATGATAATGATAATGAAAATTATTATAATGAAAATGATGATGATGCAAATGATGATAAACTTAACGATCATAACAATGAAACTGATGGCGTTAACCGATTGCATGATCACGATATGTAATGACCATGCTGACGAGGATGAAAACGTTGCCGGCACGTCTTCCTACCAACTACGATACGTAACTGACTTCCCGGTTGCCTGCCTGCCAATCCACTTGACTGGCTACTCTGCCGTTTTCCTATCTTAGCTTTTCTGACTAACTCTCTGCTTGTTTTTTTTTTTGTTTAATATCTTTCAAAAAGTATACTTCCCAACAGCTGCCGCGTCTGCCAATTTTGTTCGGCTGTCTGCATGTATGCATATCTCTTTCTGTCTCCTTTTCAGTCAGGCAGAAAGCGAGGCAGTCGGTCGGTCGGTCTGTATGGAAGCACGTCTGACTTCCTTCCTTTTCTTCCCTCCTTCCTGCCTACCTGTCCATCCTGACTTCCTGTTTATCTGCCTGTCTGCCTATCTTCGTAAATCTACCTGCTTGGTTATCTGTCACCGTTTCTGTCAGTCAGTCTGTCTGTCTCTCTGCTCCAGAATTTTAATTTAACAATTAAAAGTACGTGACCTTGCCAAGAAGAAATGGTCAATCAAGAATACCGACGCGTAATACAATAAATATTCCGACTTGAGGAATGATGGCGTCTATCAATTTCTTAGTTATGTATTCATATCTTTTAATCGTTGTGTTGCGCATTTTGAGCTTATACAATATTTCCTTCACCTGTCATGTCACATTTTCAGTAGAATAACCAGAAGAATCTTATTTTTTGAGATATTAGAAGAGATATCCTTGATATTTGCCTTTTTTTATATGGGATCAAAAATTCACCACTACCAAATATTTACAATAATTTTAGAAGCAGGTCCTCTACTATTTGAGCAATCTAAACTTAATCTTGAAATTATAAATTTCTTCTGTGTTATCCACATGAAACAAATCATAAGAATATCATGGTCAGGGAAACAAATTTATTGAAGAGACTCTTTCATCATGAAATTTGTTCAGGTAAGTCAACCGTTATGGCTCTCCTATGACACCCCCCAGACCGCAGCCCCACTCAGTGTGCTGGCCTTGCTGGCTCGACTGAAGTGGCACTGAATGTGGGGGCTGTCCAGAGACTCATCACATTAGGTGGCGACGAAAAAGGTTACTTTAGTAGCCTCTATTTTTACAAAGGTATTTCACGCAAACGAGATACAAATGAGGTAAATGTGTACTTCAAGTACCGTCAGGAGATGACTATTACATATGTGATTAATCTAGTATATAATCCTTTAAATTTGTAATAAATTCAAAAAAAATATAAAGTATTGAATTTAAAAAGTATTAACAAGTTGACTGACAGTAGACAAAGAAAACGTTAGTCAGAGAAAAACGTAGGCTGTTAATTTCTCAGGGTGACTATCATATTTAACACATCATATCTTCATGTAATAATATGATGGCATTTTCAATTTTTAATGCATATTTCGTTTATCACTAACAGTGTGTCATACAATGGGAATCTGTCAACTTTTTAAAAAACAACAAATATCTACTATTTCATGCAAAGATAGCCGTATGTTACATTTTAATAATTTAGCCAAAATTTATGAAATAAATGCATTTCCGCATTTAAAATAACAAGAGACGCGTGGAAGAATGTGTTACTTAAAAGTAATTTCTGAAATGTCTTCTTCTGAATACGGTACAATTACACACTGTGCGTTACTTTATTCGTAGCAGCTTTTCTCCACACAAAGTTGCACATCACCTTTATTTCCAATTTTCCTTTAGTGCCAATTACAAAATCGTGCCACATTTTTGGAGGAGGAGCATACGAGCAGACCGGGATTTAGTCGAGAAGTGCCGCTCTCCAGTCTGGCTTGTCTGCTTGCATGCCTGCATTTCCTCTGCTTAGGCAAGACAATGTCACTTTCTAAATCTTAATTAAGCTCCGAAATTCGCAGCATAATCTTTGTTTTAACTGATGTCAGGACACAACTTTAGACACCTCGCTTACCGTTGCAGTTAGCATCAACAACACACAAAAGCAAACATGGAAAATATCTGAATACATAAAAGTTTCCCGAATGCTGCAAGAAAACACGGGATGATCAGATATAGGCTGACCTCAATCTCGACGGTAAAAAAAAAATCTATATTACCTTTGCGCAACCTTAGTTATTGATCAGTGTAATAAATGTGCAACTTTATTCTTATTTTTTTCTAATTC
This sequence comes from Penaeus japonicus, assembly GCF_977035675.1. NCBI lineage: Eukaryota > Metazoa > Arthropoda > Malacostraca > Decapoda > Penaeidae > Penaeus > Penaeus japonicus. Next base: position 11,949,674 of record NW_028234441.1, read on the forward strand.
GAACTCCATTCAAAAGCAGAGC
>NW_028234441.1:11954695-11967195 GCF_977035675.1 Penaeus japonicus
AATTACTATACTGTAGTATTTGTGTTCATAGACAGAGACCATAGATGCCAGACTAGTAGTTCTAAGATAAGATGTTCAAATTCTAAAGACCAATTAGCCAGGATGATCGCTTGACTCCGTCTATCACAAATGCTATTACCCCATCATAAACCTTTTTAGTTTCATTATGTACATTGACTTCTGCATAAGTTAAGAGAGACTGAGGATAACTATAGTAATAAGGAATTTACATTAAATATTTTAGTCTGACTATTTCTTATACATACTTACCCATATCCTCATATACACTGGCCTTTAAATTTTGGTTTTCAGTAGTTCATTCTTTCTATCGCTATATACCATATGAGTAAGTCATTTAATTTCCTTGTTTTTGCATTTCAGCAGACTCCGGCAAATGTATTAGTTAATTTCTTGACAAAAATATGTGCGATATAGGATAGAGATGTGCTATATTATCAGTATGAAGACTATCAGCTGAATTTTTCTTCTTCTTTAGAGTTGGTGGGTGCTGGATAAAAGGCTGAAAAAAATGTATGCTACTTAAGTTTTCCCAGTTTTGTTGACTGTTTCAATTTATATAACTATTGGCTAGTAAATTGAAAATTGCAATATACATTTTGATACTACAGATTAACCCTTTCCCGATGGGGCACGCGCTAAGTGAAAACCCCTATGCCGGGCCACTGCAATATTGCATTGGAAACGTCACTCTGGCATGACGCCCCGGCATCGGGAATTTAGCTGTGTCGCACGGGTGTGACGCACCGTCGTCATAGGGTTAAACAAAAATAAATGTAGAAGTATAAGTTCAGGTAAATCTGTCAGTATTGGTATTGGCACATCTCCGTTATACAAGAAACTTCCTAAAGTGAATTCTCTTCTCAATATTCAAAGTGCATTCCCTGTATTCTTGAAATGAAATAAAGTCTGGATTATCACACATTTGCATTTGAATGCTATATTAACTCTTTAACTCTCTATTGTAAAAATATTGCTTGTCTCTATTTCCGATTATGAGTCTCTAATTGCAGTTGGATAGTGAAGCAAGAACAGTCTGCTAATGATTTAAACTTGCAACATACCTTTGGTTTTACTTTCTTTATTTACCATCTTAGATATTTATTTATTCACTCCTGATTATTACTGTTACCTATCTGTATAACCTTTTTCTTTTATCAGGTCCTGCATCGAAGCGAGCCATGGAGCCACGCCGATCAAGTCGGCCTGTGATCAAGCCGGTAAAGTTCTGGGATTTTGAAAAGCCTGACTTCTCCAAAACTGAGCACATTTCATATAGTATCACAGAACTTACCAAAACATTTGTGCGATCCGATGCGTCAGCTAAACCAAAGAAGCAACCTCAGATCAATGGGATTAGCCAGGAGAAGCTGACGGCAAAAAATCATATTCCCAAGAAGTCTGTTCCGTCAGCAAAGCCTCGTAACCACCAGAGGGTAAAGCAACTCTCAGCAGGTAAGGATTGTTTTGGCAATTGAGTTTCCAAATTTAGCTGTTATGGTCATATAACCAGAAGTGCTTGGAGTTATTGATTCTGTTTTGTATACAAATGAAAGTACTACCTTAGCCATCTTTCATCTGTCCATTTTCATTAGCATGTTTCGATTTGAAGTGAGAATAGAAGTCAATATGATTATGACTTTATTATGCTCTGTAAATTTAGATTGATTATTGATGAGCAGGAATGCTTACGCCATGCATTCACTCTATGATTTTCTATCCAAAGTTATCTAACATTTTGACATTTTATTTTATTATTATCTTTATTTCATATTATCTGTATTTTTCACTATATAATTTTATACTACTTAGTGATCTCATATTTAACATTTGAAGGAGACAATCAGTCATCCATTTCTCTCAGAGAGCACAGTGCTGGCAATAGAAGCCATGGAATGATGAGACCCTCTTTTCCCATTGCAGACAAGAAGCCCAGAGAGAAACGGAATGAAGAGACAGACCTATCTAAAACCAGCCAAAAATCAGACAGTATTCCTGAGGCAACACCTGTTTCTCATGAAAAGGCTTTAACAAAAAGGAAACTTGTAAAAGATTTTAAAAGAAAAATTAAAAACCACCAAAACACACTTCAGACTACTTCCAACTCGACAATGTGCACTGTTTCAATAATGAATGGTTTGTTATCATATTTATATATGGCTTCATTTAAAGTGCAAAATGTGTAGTTTATCATGATTTGATAGAAGAATAATGCAGGAAGATCAGCATTTAACTCTAATCATGTTTTATTTTACATACAGTAATTTATAGATTAAATTTTTTGTTTTTTTTTCTTTCTTTCTTATTTTATTGCTATTATAAAGATTAATTTTTCTATCCTTAAGACAACATATTCACAAAACCACTTAAAATTCCAATAACCCTTTTCCTCACTCCAGCCACGGACATAAGCCGGCGTAGTGGGAGAGTGCGGGTGAAACCTCTCGAGTTCTGGAACTTTGAGAAGATCGAAGTGAAAAAGGACGATGATGGCCACGTGCAAGTGATAAGCCACAAACAAAACGCCCCAGAACCGAGGAAAAGACAACCACAGGAAGTTCCGCCTGACCCGGTCTCAAAGGATCAGAGTACAGCTTTGAGAAAGAACATGAGCCCAAAAAAGAGAAAGAAGAGTAAAGGTAGGGACACCAGTCCTGTGTCATATCAGTCATTCAATTTTGCTGGGTGTAGAATTAACTTCATCTCTCCTACATTGCACTTTAGTTTGTAAGAAATTCATATATATAATTACATGACTGTGCCTGATTTGTAAAATTGATAATGTTGAAACTTCTTTGTAGTCATAGTTAACTTTAATTTTATTTACACATACAGTGCCATAAAGCACTAGTATCTTGTATATAACCAATTACAGTAAAATCAATAGAAAATATAAAACTATTTCTATGGCTAACATTACAATCATTGCAATTGTAATTTTCCCGTGATTAAATTCACATTCTAGTCTGTGTGGATAGGACCTGTAACACTTGCAATATATAAGGATCACTGCTGCCCCTATAAGTGAAAAGTCAAAAATAATTGCATTGACCATGTCTTACATGCTACACTCATGGTCTGGCTGTGTGCCCCTTTGCAAGGATGTTTTGGTCCCAATGTATAATTTTTTCTTTCTCTCTTTCTTGATTTTTTTTTTTTTTTTTTTTTTATTGTATCTTTCTCTCTCCTTTTTCTTCTTAAGAGGCTTACCAGTGCTTCCACTACAGCATGATACCAGTGGACATTCAATAAGATATGTTTCTTGTAAACTATAATTAACACACAATTCCTAAATTGAAATAAAAGCAGTACTATAACCAATAACATCAGCTTAATCTTCTTTTCATTATAATTCGTTAACTTATCATTAACTTGTGATATATCCTTTTTTGAATTGAAAATTTTAATGATACTCAAAATGATTATTGGAAATTGCATTGATTTACTGTTTTGCAATTTCTATATCTGAGTTGCAAGAACATCCATGTAAAAAAAAGATGATTCTTTATATTAAAATTAGATTTTAATAATGCAGGATTTTATCTATGTGTTGAATAACCATTTTTATATGTAAGATATGTATGACAATGATCTTACTTTTTCTTTTAATGTGGATAACATTTGACTTAATTTACTGAATCACTTTTAACTTTTTACCATAGGAAATAAATGCTTCCTATTTTTCTACAAGATAAATGTGAGTTTGTCTATCATTCTGTACTAGATTGTTATAGATTTTTAGATGAATAGGATAAGAGAGTACACTAAATAGTGCAAAATATATTTGGATTTTTTCTAGTATATCATTTAAAATCAAAGTGATATTGATTATAACTAAGGATTCTTTTTCCCCGGTTGTAGTCAATAAAAATCACTTAATTAAAACCAGTTGATTGGAATCGTACCAACCCTAGTATTTACGGTATATATTTTTTTCATGTTTCAGAAGAGGAAGAGGATGATGTTGATAAAAGAAGGAAAAGTCCAAAAAAGAGAGTTGAAGAAGAAAGAGAACTTGATCATCAAGGTAAAAGAACAAACTTTATTTTTTCTAACCCTTTTCAAAAGCAAAATATTTTCTACAATCTCAGATGGTCAATAGTTTGTTTTGTTTTGGTTATGTCTGATTATCAATTTATTTCTTATTTTTTAAAAACAAATATTCACATTTCTTATACAGTAATGCAGACTTTTATCAGTTTAGTGTGTTCAAGCCATTATTTTATGTATAGAATATGTATGGAAATTATTATACTTTTTTCCTTTTACTGTAGATAACATTTGGCTTGATTTAGTGATTCCCTTTTAACTATACTGTTCCTAGAATGAAACAAAAATAATATAATCAATATGGCCATTATGAAAGTAATTGATGGAATTGTTGAAAAAAAACAAAAAATCTAGAGACTTGCAAGTAGCATGATTACGAAATGGTCATTGAATCCAAAGTAATTATTCCTCTATGAACATAATATATTATAAAAAAATTAAAGATAAAACATAATTTAAAAATTTAGGAAATAAATGCTTCCCTATTTTCTATTAGACAAATTGCTATTTCATTTTGCTTGTGCAGTATAAGTCATGTAATAGAACCTATAGGAGCTTAGAAAGTTTAGGTTGAGGTAATATTTATGTTAAAGTCCAAAACTTGAAAAGATTCTTAACCCAATAATGATGGATCAGTTTTTGCTCTGCTTGGATGTTATTCCAGAGCATTTCAAAATGCACAGGCCTAATGTCATGGGCTATTTATCTACTAAGGAGGCAACAAACTGCTACACGCCTGATCATCCGGCAAGACAGCCACACAAAAGCCATGATGTAACATTCACGTCACTGGCTGGAAGACCAGCCATGCCATGACATCAATATCACATCATCCATCGTTTAGGGGATAACTCATTGCGGATGGGTGTCATGACATACACGTCGTAGGAGTTTTTGGCCTGATGGCAGGCGTAATAACATATATAGCGTTGGGGGATTTTGGATTACTGTTTCTTTATTGTACTATGATTGGGTGATGATGACAAGTGCGGTCATGATTAGTATAATTGCTGTAATATTAAGCAAAATGGGTTTTACCTAAAATCCACAACCTAGATGGTCTTTAATTGCACCCATCCATGGTTACAGATTTTTAGATGATGTTTAGTGATGTATGAATCACAAAAAACACTGTAACGTGCACATAACAGAATTAATAACACTGCCACTAAAAGAAAGGAAAAACTTGCTTTCTTTTAGTGGCAGTGTTATTAATTAATGATGTATATTACACTAAATAGTGCAAAATATATCTTGCACTAAGTAGTGGATTTTTCTAGTTTATCATTAAAAGCAAAATGGTATTAGTTATAACCAAAAATTGTTTTTTACGGTTATAGTCAATGAAAATCACCTGATTAAAACCAGTTGATTTGAATTATATCAACTCTGGTATTTAATGTATATTTCATGTTTCAGGAGAGGAAGATACGGATGTTGATAAAAGAAGAAAAAAAACTTTTTCTAGAAAGATGGTTGAAGAAGAAGAAAGAGAACCTGATCATCAAGGTAAAAGCCAAAACATACTTCACTCAGATCCACAGATTTTTGGTATATTTGCTAACCCTTTTCAAAAGCAGGAGATTTTCTACAATGTCAGATGGTCAATAGTTTAATTTGCTTTGGTTATGTGTTATATCAAGATGTCTTTTTAACTTTTCTATTTGTGATTTCTGTCATGTTTTGTTTTTTTCTTCCTTTCTTTTCTATTTTATTCTTTAATTTCATTTCCTTTCCTTTTCTTTTCATTTCTTCTCTACAATAGCTGACTCTCTCCATATTTCAGAAACTGTGCAGAAAAATCTGAAGGAAAAAGTGCCAACTACAAAAGACAGGAGCAAAGAGGAAGGGAAGCAGAAAGAGCTTGAAAGCAGAAGCAAGGACAACACACAGGAAGAGGGGAGACGGGAGCCAGAGGGAAGAGAAGGAGGAGAAAGAGAGGAGAGACAGGAACCAGAGGGTAAAGAAGGAGGAGGAGAAAGAGAGGAGACCTCCCATGAAGGATCTGCCGAGGGAGGCTTGCAGGTGATGGAGTTCAAGGACCTGTATTTCCTGCACTGTGAAACGGAGAAGTGCAACTGCTATCTGGCCAAGAGCTACGAGGATCCTAGGCGAGGGGTGTTTGCCGGCTTTGTTTTCCTCGAGGGGGGCAGTCTCCTGTGGCAGGCCAAGAAGGAAATGGTAAGGAAGGAGGTTGTCTTCCTCGGGACTTTTATCACCTCTTATTCAATCCACACAAAAGAAATTGAGTTGTATTTTCAGAATCTACAATAGATTTACTTGATGTTACTTGAAAATATTACAACGATTCCCTAATTTCCATTTGCATATTGGTACAGATTGTGCATCTTGACCTGAGCATGTCCTTAGGGATTAATTACCCTCTCCTCTTTTTGCTCTTAATCTTTTTCTTTCTTTCTCCTTTCTCTCACACTTTCTTTTACTTCTCATCCTCCATCTCTTCTTCTTCTTCTACCTCGTCTGCTTGCTCCATTTTCCTTTTTCTATTTGTCCTTCCACTGGGTATTGTATTAGAAACAATGTTATTTGTAATTTTCCCCATACTCATTTGCCATTTTCCTATTTCTCGCATATCATTTTCCAAGTTCTCATTTGTGATTTTATCATTTTTGTGGTTTTGGATTAATGACTATTTCAATTCCATTCTTATTCCCAGTTTCTAAAGGTTATCAGTGGACGTGGAACACTGAAAATAGTGGACACAGAAACAAAGGAGGGAGTCCACATGATGCTGATGAATAAAGGAAGTGCTACGGTTACTACAGGTAAAGTATTTTTCCTGATTATTTAATAACTTGTGAGAGTGAGAGGGGTGAGAGAGCAGGAGAGAATGGGGTTAAGAGAGCGGGAGAGATTGAGTAAGGGAGAGGTGAGAGAGCAAGAGAGAGGTGAGAGAGCGAGAGAGAGGTGAGAGAGCGAGAGAGAGGTGAGAGAGCGGGAGAGAGGTGAGAGAGCGGGAGAGAGGTGAGAGAGCGGGAGAGAGGTGAGAGAGCGAGAGAGAGGTGAGAGAGCGGGAGAGAGGTGAGAGAGCGAGAGAGAGAGGTGAGAGAGCGAGAGAGAGAGGTGAGAGAGCGAGAGAGAGGTGAGAGAGCGAGAGAGAGGTGAGAGAGCGAGAGAGAGGTGAGAGAGCGAGAGAGAGGCGAGAGAGGCGCGAGAGAGAGGCGAGAGAGGCGCGAGAGGCGCGAGAGGCGCGAGAGAGGGGCGAGAGAGGGGCGAGAGAGGGGCGAGAGAGGGGCGAGAGAGGGGCGAGAGAGGGGCGAGAGAGGGGCGAGAGAGGGCGAGAGAGGGCGAGAGAGGGGCGAGAGAGGGGCGAGAGAGGGGCGAGAGAGGGGCGAGAGAGAGAGAGAGAGAGAGAGAGAGAGAGAGAGAGAGAGAGAGAGAGAGAGAGAGAGAGAGAGAGAGAGAGAGAGAGAGAGAGAGAGAGAGAGAGAGAGAGAGAGAGAGAGAGAGAGAGAGAAAAGATGAAATATGAAAGATGAGAGATCAAGAGAGAAAGAGGGGTAGAGTAAGAGAGACGATGAAATATGTTTCATCATCAGTAATTTTTTTTTTCTTTTTTGCAGGCAAGAGAATAGAAATCGTGAAGGACAGACGGTGCAAGATGATAAAGTTCTTTGTGGAAATAAGAACTGCAGATTCTAAAAAGGGAAACGATTAGATTGAGGACCGATGATACGTGAATAATTTTAGTAACATACACACTTCAAGCACTTATGAGCTCGTGCAATGGAACAACAGTCTTTCAGTTGGGAAAGTGTCCATTTATCATATCCACACACAGGAAATATAAATACAAAGAGTAATATATCTTGCTAAATTCTTTGGTTCCCTTTATTGTCAGTATCTACATGAAATATCTTGTAGACTTGAGGAATCACAACTTAGTGTTCCCAAGTGAAAGAGTCAAGCTTAATGTGGAAAGGACTTTATTTTGTTGAAAATATACTATACTGTCAAATTGAGTGAATGTACAATACACAGTATATTTTTGTAATCCAATTTTGTACAGTTGTCCACTTTGGTATGGAATATGATGATCACTTCACAAAGTATTTCAATAGTTTGCGAATTTAATTTTACTTTGATTTTACAGTAATGCATAAGCTGTAGGCTAACATGTATCATTTCTGTAATGGTTCTGTGAATATATTTACATTGTATATGTCATAATGTTTATAATGTTATCTGAATGTATAATACTGGCTACTGAATTTCGCAAGGGCTAGCCTTTAATCACAAAAACTAATTTGTTCAAGAAATTCAGTTTCTATCTTCTTTCTCAGACAGGAATCGTATTCCTTCTTGTTGTACCTGTATATTTCCTTTCTTTTCCTTATATATTATTATTATTATTTTTTTTTTTTTTTTTTTTTATAAATTATGTACATATGTATTTTTTATGGAAAAAAATCATATATTGCTATACCTGTGTATAGTCAATGTCATTTATTAATCTGGCTTTATTCATCTCTTTTCTCTTACTTCTGATTTTGGCAGTAAGATGAGGTTTATGAATTGAAAATAATTATTATACATATAGATTTTTATGCAAAAAAGTACAAACAATTTTGGTATTTCTGTGAAGAAAATATTTGAAAATAAAATTGCTAGGTATTTGACATAATTTTGTATTATTTACCTGTCTTTTTCTCTGTGAAAAAATGTACATATATAGATTTCTTTCTCCCTTTCTCTCCTCTCTCACACAGTAATGGCTTAGGCCCATGTCCACTTTATCTATTTATTGTACATTGTTGGTAATTGCTTGACTTTCCTTCCTATTCAACGAATCTCTGTGGTTAAACCATATCACTTGTGATTACTTATAACATTGGTTGTAGAAGGTCATCCTTTGTATAACACTTGCATAAAAGCCATCACCTGTTCAGATCGATTCATTCTGACAGATCTCTCCCAACAACAAACCCTGAAATTCAAGCTTTGTCTAACTGCTATCCCCTCAAACTTGTGCCTGCCTGTTTATATCGTAGCTCTTTACTCCATACCTACCTGCTCCAGAGACTTGAGCAAGCAAACAGAGGTAGCATCTGATTCACTGACCTTTTATAAACTTCTAGCAAAGGACGGTACCCTCCACTCAGTCTGATGAATAGCAGAATACATGTGAAAATTTGAAATCCCTCCTCACAGCAACTGTCAATTGTACTCATACAAAAGTCAAAGGGTTGCCTCAGACCTATTCTTTTATGCTATTTAAAAACTTAACTCAGTCGAGAAACAACAGATTTAGAGTCGTTAACTGTTGTTTAGTTACCTAAGCATTTCAGAAAATTAATTTTGATCTGATACATAACACTGCTATCTCTTCGCAGTTTCTAATTCCTCTAACATACACCAGGCCAGGGGGATTGACACATTGCTAAATTTCAATCCCAACATTTATTATACAATAATCACCCAGAGCTCTCGTGTACCATAGAATCTCCTTATAACATTTAACTGAATCTCTGGAGATTGATCTTGCTACTTAAGTGAGCTCTAAATAGCTGAAAACAATGACACAACCTTTTAGTCTGAGTGAAAGTTAATCCACTCCATTCCATCTCGTATTTGTGTGCCATTTGTGTCATTTTCTTAGTAAATTGGCAGTATCTGTATCAGACCCTCTATAATGAGGCAGTTAGTTTTTTTTTTCTACAATCCAATCTGCCAGAAAAACTTTTGCATATTGTGATTAATTTTGGTATTCAGCAAGGTTTTTTTTTCTTTGAAGTTGGGGTTTTTAACTTAAGTAGCATTTTTTCTTATGATAATGAAGGCTTTATTTATTTGTTACACTTTTAAGAAGTACATTTTTAAGTTTCCTTTAAACGAAATTGTTTCATTTTTGGAGATCTTTTCTGCATGTGATTGCCTAAGAATGATTTGATTTGACACTGTGTCCTGAATATATATAATATTTAGATTAAGAATCTAAGATGTTTAATGAAAAAAACTTCATATGTGGACTTTACATTTCAGAATGCATCATTTTTTTTAAACAACAGATTTCAAAATGATTAACTTGAGCGAATCATATAAGTGGAGCCGAAAGAGTCGAACCCCTTAGGTGAACGGAGCTTGAAAGATTCCCATCACTGGTTCTCACTCCCATTATCACCTTTTCTCTCTCTATCAATCCCTTTACTATGATTTGTTTACCTCTTCCTTACCAAATATATTCGTCTCATTCCTCAAACTCAAAAAGGAAAAAAAAATGTGTACAACCATCATGTAACGTTATTGAGAATTTAACATTTATCATCCTCTAAATTGCTATCAGACAAAAAAAATATGAAAAAAATAAAGAAAAATACACAACAAGCATTCGACGTTTCTTATCTTCAGTGCAAACCAAGAATTCCAGTCGAATTCAGAATTTAGACGCCAGCGAGAATAACGTCCCAGTCCAAGTCAAATACACACACACACACACACACACACACACACACACACACACACACACACACACACACACACACACACACACACACACACACACACACACACACATATATACACACCCACACACACACGAACACGCACACAAATTCACCGTAAAAATTCAACCTTTCTTCATCTACATAAATGCGAAACTAAACTTCGGCTCTTCAGAGTTTCGACGCCATTGAAAATAGCGTCCCAATTATTCTCACGCGGCTTATGCCTCCGTCCGGCGACATGACGATTCGGACGTGGGAAATAGGTCCGACATTTTGCACTTCCGACGAGAAGAAATGGCGGGCGTGTGCTTTTAACTGCAAGTAGATGGGTTTGTGTGTTAGATATGTACTATTGTTAAATTCACGCTCTGGTGAATGATTTGGCAGTTGTTATTTTGGTTTTCGAAAATGCTAATTATTTTAAAACGTTTACCATTAATTCACTTCAACTTCAATACGCTGGATTCCACTTTACAAAGCAGGAATATCAACAAAAGACCTTTCACCGACCTTCTGCGGTTGCAACACAGTCCTCCAAAGTCCTTCGTCGGTGCCCAGGGATGCCGCAGAGTCCTCGCTGCCTTGAAGGAGACAGCCGTCGATCCTGCAGGAGTCCGGAAAATTCCCCTTGAAGTGGTGTGTGTCGACCTCCACCTGGGTCACGACGCCGGGGTGACCCAAGCGCAGCACAGCCCACTCGAAGCCCGGCACTTGCAACACCCCGCGTGAGTCAGCTGGTGGGGGTTGGGGGTGGGGGGATGTAAGGATTTATTTATGTTGTTTATTTGATTTCCTTTACTTTCCTGCTTGTTTGGTTGTTTGTTTATTAATTGATCTATTTCATAAATTAATTACTAAAGTGGTTATAATCAACTGATTACCGGCGGATTGCATCGGATTGCAACCACCTTCCAGGATGCCCAATGCAACACATCTACTCGTTATCCTGCACGATGACAGGCAGCCTGTAATGGATTACAACTAACCACGCAATGCACCCACTTTCTAACACACCAATGCGATTACGATTCATGGCCCACGGTCACGACTCATCTTTCAAACACGCAGAATCAATTTCGATTCCTGACCCACGACCCACGGCCTGCACCCACCTTGCAACACAGCAGGCCGATCGAGCCTCCTCGCCGTCTCCCATCCGTCGGCCATCGTCACGCCCCTCCCCGGGCTGATGAGGTTCCGTGGGTGGCCGTAGTGGGCGTCGCTGTACTCGAGGCACACGCCCCCGTTCTCCACCGCAGCGAGGTCGATCAGCTGGGCGGAAGAAGGGCGGTGAAAGGGGGGGGTGGTGTTGCAAATAGGGTGTGGCGATGAAAGGCGTTGGGGGCGGTGGGAGTGGCGTTGCAAAGGTGAGAACGAGAGGTATTCTAAGCGGAACGAAGAATTCTATGGAGTGCTTTCTTCTACATGGAGAGCGAAAGGAGAGAGAGAGTGAGCGAGAGAGAGTGAGTGAATGAGAGAGAGAGAGAGAGAGAGAGAGAGAGAGAGAGAGAGAGAGAGAGAGAGAGAGAGAGAGAGAGAGAGAGAGAGAGAAAGGGAGAGAGAAAGAGAGAAAGAGAGAGAGAGAGAGAGAAAGCGAGAGAGAGAGAGGCCCTACCTTCTCCTTAGGCACCAGCGACCAGTCCGGCGTGGCCCTCCCGAAGACTTTCAGTCGCGCGATTCCTCCGTCAGGAAAGATGTTGAGGCGAACGTGTGTCCAGCGACTCTTCACGACGGCCTGGATGTACGTGTGGCATGTGTCCACGTATCCGGGCCGAGCCTCTGTCTGCGGGACGATGATTGGCCAGTCCTGGGGAGGGATTAGGGAGGAGGGCTTTTGGGAGGCTGATTTGTTTATGTATATTGCTATCATCTGTGTTATTATTATTACCATTATTTCTGTTATTCTTGTTATCATGATTATGATTATTATTATTATCATTATTATTATTATTATTATTATTATCATTA
>NW_028234441.1:11974695-11977195 GCF_977035675.1 Penaeus japonicus
TAGGGAAGTGGCCCATCTGTAATATGTAATGAACGGACACTATACCGACCGCTATAGTGTCCGTTCATGTGGATTTTTTGTTGTTGTTGATTTAGGCAATATTGGAAATATACTGGCACGGAAATTTTCCATCCATATCATCAGAACTTTGGGATTGTGTTCAGCAGACCGATATTCTTTTTTTCAAAGGAAATTGCAATCAGTCTGTCATGCAAGGGGATGAGTCAAAGCAAACGAATGATACATAAAAAAGTGTTCCTCGTCAATCAAAGGTGTTAGGATGGACGTCCTCAGGAAAGGCGCCTCAGGAAGTAGAAGATTTTAAGTAATGCAAATAATAAGAGAAAGTGAATAAAACATTCTTATAAATATCTCGTTCATTAAGTAAGCCACAGTATTCTCTGCATATGCGTCTAGGTATGGAACTTTTATAATTAAGTATTAGCATAAATATTTGAATCGAGTAACACCACATTTTTTTATTTTTTTTATAAATGAATGAGGTTAAAACGACACTTTTTTTCTCTTGATTATGGTTCAAAGAATTGTTTTTTCTTTCCCTTAATATTATCTTCACATGTTCAATTTTATTTTGGAGTAAATCGATTGCAGTTCTAACATCAGTTTACTTTTTTATAACCCTTGAATTTGTCCTTGGTACATATAACACACAGAGGATTAGATGTGTCATGCACAGCAAAGAGGACAAATTTGTTATATCATCCTCAAAGTTTTTCCTATAGAGTTTTTTGTTAGTTTGTTTGTTTCTAAAAATGGCTTGTTACAAAAAGAACAAATGTATTAACAATAATTGCAGAATAATAAAAACGACATTTAATCTAAGGAAAAACTAAGAATACAGAGATTTTTTAAAGCTTTACCAGGTACTTATCCTAACATGACATTTAAATAGTGGACTTTTAATATACAGTGTAATTATATACAGTGGTTAATGATTCGAGATAAATGATACTTTTCTTTTACTGAACGAGATAAACCAACACATTCTATCCTGATGATTATGATTAAAATGGCACTTTTTCTTCCCCTGATTATCATCAGTTGCTCAATTGTATTCTGGAGTAAAAGGAAGTTATAACACAAATAAGATTACCTACGACCTGTAACAAAAAAGGAGAAACCTTTTTTTTTTTTTACGAAGCTCCTTTGTTTTCAAAAAATAGCCCCGTTACATGAGAGGGAAGTGTATTAACTACAGTTTTATGATGCCCATAATCGTCTCTTTTAGTAAAAAAATATGGGTTTCCATCTCCCAAATTACAACCAATGTTGCGGGAGGAAGAAAAATCTGAAATAAGTTTTCTTTTCTTAGTGATAATTAAACAAACACTTTTTACCGAACTGTTATTCTTACAACTGTCATGGCGTTTTAGAGTAAAACAAATCTAATCATTTCTTCGGGTCTTTCTTTTTTACCCTCAAAGCGAATTTGTTTTTGGTATATACAACATACATAATATTACATACGCCATGATGCAAAAAAAAGATAAATGTACCTATTTTATCATCTTCATACTTTTGTCTTTAAAGATAATCCTGTCAGAAAAGAACAAATGAATTTATTTACAAGTATACCCAAAAAAAGTCAAAAAGGCAAATGATAAAGGGAGCTTTACCACATTATTTTCCGTACATGCAAAAGTTCTCCTATTAATTGATGCCATTTTCAATCACCCTTGCCTAGATCATAATCAATGTTGCACCAGGAAAAAAAAATGAGTAAAAAAGACGTTTTTCTTTCCCGAAATCTAGTAAAACGACGCTCTTCTCCTCTTGATTATAGCCGAAAGCTCTACCAAGCTTAATTATCCACAAACCATCTTTACCGAAATTCATTTATAAGGATAGGCATACCTTGAATATAAATATTGTATTGGAACGTAAAAATAGTGTTGGTACGTACGTACTATTAATTTTATGGCTTATCTGTCATTATTACGGGCTTTATAATGCACTTAAAACGCCTTAGTAAAGAGGGGATTAATTGCACTTAACGAATTAACGAATTCAATTATCACATGTTAGACCATTAGTTCTTAATCCTTCGTCTGGCTTTACCCCCACAGCTGGATGTCACACGCCTTCTACCCCCCCCCCCCCTTTCATCCGAACTCCCACGAAATAGATATCCAGCATAAAGGTATTAGATTATTAGAAGCAAATAGGGTAATCGATACCTTTACCATCAAAAAGTCACATAAAGCAAATCCAACAAAGAAAAAAATATATATATATACATAGTTACTTTACTGTTCACCTGCTTAAAAATCAGACAAAATACCAGAATCGTTATCAGCGGAAACTCTGCTGTTTCCTAAAGTCAACAATAATATATATTTTATCTTCTGGGGATTAATTTACCGCTAATTAAGAATGACGATACACACTGTCTCACAAAAAAAAAAAAAAAAAAAAAAAAACATGTATCGTAATATAATGTTTTTATTTATGACATGTTTTCAAGAAGGACAAGCGTATT
>NW_028234441.1:11979695-11982195 GCF_977035675.1 Penaeus japonicus
GGAAAGGAAGAGAGAGAGAGAGAGAGAGAGAGAGAGAGAGAGAGAGAGAGAGAGAGAGAGAGAGAGAGAGAGAGAGAGAGAGAAAGAGAGAGTCGACAAGTTTTCGACGGGTAGCGAAGTAGGCCTCCGATAACTCACAAGGAAAGTGTCTCCGAAAGATGACTCGATCTCTGATTACTTCCCAGTCCTTTGGGTATAAAATAAAAAAAGAAAAGAAAAGAAAAAAATCTCGTCTATTCTCTTTTTTATTTTCCTTTTCGTCCTCTTTCCCTTCGTCTCTTTTCTATTATAATTCTTGGCTCCTCTTCGCTCTCTCTTCGTCCCCTCTCCCTCTCTCGCCTTTCTGTTTCCTTCAGTCAATTTCCTGTCCGTGATATCAACACCTGCCCCCCTCCCCATCCCCCTCCCCCTCCCTAACCCCGTCCAACCAGTCTTCTCTAGTCTTGTCTGAAAGCTTATAGAAGAAGGAGGAGGAGGAGGAGGAGAAGCAAGGGGGAGGAGGAGAGGGGGAGGGGGAGGAGGAGGAGTAGGAGGAGTAGGAGGAGGGGGAGGGGGAGGAGGAGGAGTGGGCGTGTGGAGGAAATTGGGATACGGTAGCAGGGGGAAGCGAAGAAGAGACGAAGGAGAGAGAGAGAGAGAGAGAGAGAGAGAGAGAGAGAGAGAGAGAGAGAGAGAGAGAGAGAGAGAGAGAGAGAGAGAGAGAGAGAGAGAGAGAGAGAGAGAGAGAGAGAGAGAGAGAGAGAGAGAGAGAGAGAGAGAGAGAGAGAGAGAGAGAGAGAGAGAGAGAGAGAGAGAGAGAGAGAGAGAGAGAGAGAGGAGAGAGAGAGAGAGAGAGAGAGAGAGAGAGAGAGAGAGAGAGAGAGAGAGAGAGAGGGAGAGAGAGAGAGAGAGTTTGTAAGGACAGGATCCACTGTGGATATTTCCCATGAGTGATTTTTTAAAATGAAAACACATGTATCATAATTGCATTTGGCTTGGACTTTTTACCATTTTATTGTAAGAATATGTGGGGTGATGTGATCGAACTTATTAACATTGCCCGATGCAACTCTTGCAGCAAAGCTTTGTAGTCCTTGTGCTTTCTGCATTAGGGTTTTGTTAGTTGAGCCCCAAACATTTAACAATAGTCAATGATGCTTAAAACTAGAGTTTGTACAACCGCGATTCTTGTTTCAGTAGGAATTTGATTTTTATGTGATTAAGATGCATCAGTGCCCCTTCCTATGTAAGTTGTTAATATGGGCTTCGAATGTCATATATCTGTCTAGGTGTATTTCTAGAATTTTAACTGAAGTGCTAGGTTTAATTTGGCAGTCTTCGAATTCTATGGTTGTGTCTATGGGAATTTTAGCTAAATTTTGCCGACTATCTGTCAAGATACATTGTGTTTTTTGTGGATTTATTTTAAAGCTTTTGATGTAAAAATATATTTTTGCATGAATAAGAGTGTGCTGAGTGTTTCTTATAAGTGCATTTAAGTTGTTCACTGAGTCAATATGAAGAAATTGTGAATCATCGGCGTATTGTATTGGATGGCAGTTATGGACTATGATAAATCCTTAATGAAAATTTGGATAAGATCGGGCATATTATATTTCCTTGTGGAACACCGAAATAGGCTGATTGTTGTCATGATAAACCCTCATTATTTTTTTTACCGATTGGGTTCTTGTACTTAGATAACTATCAAACCAATGGGTATCAATTCCATGGTTTCTTAATTTGTTGTGAAGAATTTTGTGTTCGACACTGCCAAAAGATTTAGAAAGGTCGCACAAAGTGAGCAAGTTTACCTTATTGTTTTTTCGTGATGTACAAATTTGGTCAGCACTCTGTAACAACGCTGTTTCAGTGGATAACCTATTTCTAAAGCTATGTTGAGTTTTAGATAATAGGCTATTGGTCTCCAAGATATTTATTCATCAATTGATCTGCTATTGCTTTTTCAAGAACCTTAGATAGTATTGTAATGGGGCGGTAATTATTCATATCGTCAATATCCCCAGACTTGAAAATTGGTGTTACAATTCCATGTTTCCAAAGCGACGGGAAAACACCAGTAATCAGAGAGGTGTTAATGATGATCGTTATATAACATTCAATAACAGGTAGACTCCTTAAAGCGCAAAGCAATACAGTCTGCTCCCTCCGCACTTGTTTCGAAGAGTTGTTTTATTATTAGGATAAATGTTTCTACATCCACTGGTTGTGGTCTGAAAACATCAGTTATGAGCCTTAACCGATCTGTGTTTTGATGTAATGTGGAGGCAATTGTTTGTTCATAAGGTAGCTTTCTAATTTGAGCAAAGAAGTTCTCGAAATGCTCGGTGTTATGTGTAGAATTTGTAATTGTCTGTGTGTTTATTGTTAGACACTAAGGTTTTAATTTTTTTTTATGGTTTACCAGAGTTGTTTTAAAGCTCAGCGAATAAATTTCTGAAGTAATTAGTCCTTGCAGATTGAATTAATGATATAACATTTTTATTTTTTACTTTATAAA
>NW_028234441.1:12012195-12014695 GCF_977035675.1 Penaeus japonicus
GCTGACCTGTCCGTGATACGTTACTTCCTGCACGTCGACACCCATCTAGCATGGCAATCCAAGACTGCCCACCGCGGATTTTGGGCTTAACACGAGCGCCCCAACTCCCAGGTCACGAAGTCTCTGACACGAGCAGAAAAGGCCACAGATGAGAAGTCAAAAGGACCACTACACCGATCCGCGATACGACCGACCTACGACCCGCCTGCAGACGCCCATCTACATGTTGACATCGAGACATCAAAAATCCCGAAAGTTAGAGAAACCCAGGCTCCTTTTATTTTGTTAGGTTTCGTTAGATTTCGTTAGGATTTAGGAATTTTCTATGCTGTGATTATTTTTCTCGTAATTGTACCTCTGTTTTACTGTTGTGAAATACCTGTGCTTGAGCGATTCCGCAGGATTTCCCCCCTCTTTCCTCCCTTACGCCTAGGCGCGAACGAATTAGCCGTTGAAAGGGAAAGTCCCCCCCCCCCCTCTCTTCCCTTGTTTCCTCATCTCGCTTTGATGACCCCGTTATAACGGCCTCCCTGACTGCTTACTGAACTTCTTTCTTATTCAATCTTATGTGAAGAATGACCAGAATATTCTGAAGTTCTGTTTGCTATACAAATGCTGAGAATCAGATATTTTCATATAGTATGTAATGTTCTTCGCTCAGTTTCTTCGCACGTGCCGACATCTCACACCTTCCCCATCATGACCTGTCCGTGTGAAAAGGCAGTGTCGATGTTTTACTCCCCTTTTGTCATAAAACAACCCTTCTTGTTTTTAGCTATATTTCCCTTATTCGGACAAGGTAATTTGGAGAATATTTATTGGCTTTACTCTCCAAAATATTTATTCTGAAAGTGAACCTTTACAAGATTTTACATGTTCGATTACGATTATCGAAAGGGACCCGATATTGTATTTAGACTATGTAAATTCTTGATAGCTTTCACTTTCATTCCGAATCTGTACTGGCGATCAGTATTGCCTTATTGGATAATGTATTCTGGAGACATTTTATTGACTGTTCCTCTCCAAAATATTTATTTTGAAAGTGAACCTTTGAAAAAAATGTCCATACCTAATTGCAATTATCGGAGAAGCGATATTGTATTTAAACCATGTAAATTCTTAATAGTTTTCACTTTCCTTCCGAATCTGTACTGGTGATTAGTATTGCCAGATTTTTATCTATCAATTTATCTTTTCGCCACTCGTTAAAGTAGGCCTACGCTTGTTATTACTTTTCTCGTCGACAAGTGCTACTCATGTTCGTATTTTCTCTGTATCTTGTAAACCTGCATCTATTGAGCTTGCACTTATTACTTAATTCCGATTTCTTCTTTGTTTGTTCTCCTCTTGGCAGTTGCAAAGTGTTATTATTGTTGTTTGTCGCATCAGTAAGCCGTGCGAGAGGCACGCATGTTATTCAGGTAGCCATGCAAGAGGCATGTCGCTTCAGTAAGCCGTGCAAGGAGCATGCAGGTTGTTTTTATGCGGTTCCCCCCACCCCCCACCCCAGCGGTCGAAAAGGTTTCCTGCACGTTTCATAGATACTGTATGTAACCCCCCCTCCCCCCTGTATACCTACTGTGTTGTGTTGGTGCATGTTTTCACCAACGTAGAACGGTGGTTGAGTTGTACAGTGTTTGGGTGCATTGCAAAGTCAGCCCGACTGCACCTTTGAGATACAGGGCATCGCGCCAGTTACGCCTGACCACCGTAACTAGTTCTCCTGTTACCCATAAGTTGTGATGGCGTTTGAATTGTTTGTCCCAGAGGGTAGCCACTGTCCGACTCCCACCCTCGGTGCACTGACACCACCAGTCGTGATACAAAATATTTTATTTATGTATTCTCATATGCACTGCCACCTTTCAAGTACTATATCTCATGAAGTCATAGTGAGATTTTGTTCTGAGATAAGCTGATCCTACCACACTTTAATGAAACCTTTAAGTTCTATACGCTCTTTTAGTAATTTGCAAGTTCTTCTATCCAATGCTCACTCGAGTCGTTTCCTAATTTCACTGACTATGCAAGCTTGTCACGTTATGTTGTCACTCTCCCCTCATTTTGCTTAAGCAATCACACCTCTGCTTCAATTACTTTCTCACACATAATGTTTCTCTATACTCACAGCCAAATTGTATTTCTGTATGTGTTGTATTCTTGTATTTTTATGATACATTTATGTTTTTGGAGCCATCTCTTAGGGCCCACCTGTTCACTGCAGTCACCCATTTTATGTTGTCATGAGGCCAGTCTAAGTGCCTACTCTTACACTGCAGTTATTGAATCGTTTCTCATATCATACATGTTACGTGCTTACTAGGGCCTCTGATTAGTGCCCATTGGTGCCGCTGCGTCGGCCAATGAATTTGATAGTGTTTTAGCTTATGGTTGAATGTCACAGCTACCTGCGAAGTCTGGTGCAGATAGCCTCCAATGACCAGGAGCCCACTTGTAGGGTGGAGACATTGATTTTAGCTAGATCGTAGTAGTGAAA
>NW_028234441.1:12048985-12056485 GCF_977035675.1 Penaeus japonicus
AGGGGGGAAGAGGGGAAGAGGATGGAAAAGAAGAAAGGGAGGAAACAGAAAAGGAAATTGAAAAACGATAAGCGAAGGCGCAGAAAAGATAAACGAGATTCGAAAACTGAATTCATTATCTGATTAAATACTTCTTTTATATTTCTACAACTGATGCGGGAATGGCAACAGCGATGATGATAATAGCATAATGACGATGATAATGATGATAATGGTAGTGGTGATGATGATAAGAGTAATGATGGTGGTGATTATGATAATGATGATGGTGATGATAGTGACGGCGGCAATGATGATGATGATGATGATGATGATGATGGTGATGGTGATGATGGTAATCATCATCAGCTTAATAAAACTAAAAATGCTAACGGTAATAATAGTGATAATGAGGATGATGATAATACGATAAGAATGATAAGACGAAGAAGAACAGTATCAGTAATAACAATAATAATGATCATGATAAGAATAACAATAATAATGATCATGATAAAAATAACAATAATCATTACACTGATAACGATAAAAGTAGTAGTAATGATAATAATGATGATGATAACAGTAATGACAATTATAATAAAGATGATAATGATAGTGATAACAGGAATAAATATATGAATGATTACAAGAAATATATCACAATACAAATAAAAAACACAATTACAATAATCACACTAAACAACACGAAGGCAATGGTAACCTAAAGCAGTAAAATAAGAAATCAGAATTTAAAAATATATTTACCTTAGTTTCCCCTCGCAGCACTCCGTTTTCTTTAATTAAACTCTTAGACACCCACACGACATTAGGCGAAAATAATCAGGAGAGAGAGAGAGTAAGAGAGAGAGAGAGAGAGAGAGAGAGAGAGAAAGAAAGAGAGAGAGAGAGAGAGAGAGAGAGAGAGAGAGAGAGGAAAGAAAGAGAGAGAGAGAGAGAGAGAGAAAGAGAGAGAGAGAGAGAGAGAGAGAGAGAGAGAGAGAGAGAGAGAGAGAGAGAGATTTGATTTGATAAATTTATTACGCTCAGATGGCGGCAATCAATAATACATACCTCAGTAGCTACATAAAACAATGTCACGCAGGACACTCTGGAATCAATATTAGCAGTACCACAGTAATAGTAAAACAAACACCATAATAACAATATTAATAATAATAATAATAATAAAAATAACAACAATAAGAGTGATAATAATAATAATAATAATGCCAATAATAAATGAAGTTATTGATAATAAGACAATGAGTAAGTAGTCAAATAAACAAGTGAGTGAGTATGAAATGATATATGAACACATAAATACACATTTAACATCCACCAAAATTTGGAAACCTTGTGAGAAGCAAGTCCAAATGATCATCCTGTAAGAGATATTCACAAACAGAAATTAAATCTTGTCCCTGAGGTAGCAGATCTCTTACTATAGGGCAGGCGAGGCAATAGTGTTGGAGAGTATTGGCGTTGGCGAGCTGACACAATCTGCAGGTAGAGTAGAGAGGCAGATCCTCAGCCTGGGAGACCTGCCACACTGGTCGGTAGCCCAACCTGAGCCTAGCACTCACTACATTATGCCTGCGAACCATTAGACCGTGGCGACGATATTTGTGTGGCAAGTCGATGAAGTTGTCATAGTGCTGTATGGATACACTCTGTGCACGCTCAGCATCCCTACGAGCCACTGTGTGGGCATGTATTGCAGAAAACAGGATAGTTTTGTAACGAAGTAAGGAGGATGGGGCACGAATCACAGGTAATTCAAAAGCACAGGCATCCTTGGCTAAACTATCCACAGTATCATTTCCAGCAAGGCCCACATGAGATGGCACCCACAAAAAGGACACAACCAGTGCATTATCATGGGCATTGGCTAATTGACACAGTATATCTTGCACTAAATGGTAATTTATGGGTCTTGAAGAGGAAAGGGCGTGAAGGGCAGACTTGGAGTCGCAGATAATCATTCCATTCAGACGTCTCTCAGTAAGGAGGGTGACAGCATCCAACAAGCTACTCAATTCACAATAGGTGGAACTCGACGAGTCAGGCAGGCGACGGCCAACCCACCCATGCCCTCCAGGTGGCTCCATGGTGGGGGAGAACACGGCACATGCAGCACTCCCATCCGCCTGCAGTGAGCCGTCGACGTAGAGATGGTGCGAGGCGGGGACTGATGCAGATACACTATGGATGGTCTGCAAGGCCAATTGTTTCTGAAGAAGGGGATTAGCCATTTTTGATGTGGGAGTGAAAGACACAACTGGGAGAGGTATTCGCCAGGGAGGCAAAGCAGAAGTAATTGCAGCAGCAGGGACATCAATGGCCAACCTCTGGAAGTCAGCACACACTGTACGGATGAGGTTATATCCACCTGGCCGAAGCAAAGGCCTAGGCAAGTCAGGGTTGAGTGCTGCCTGGATGACATTAGAGTAATGAGGAGCCAGATGGGGAGACTGTAAACACTTGATACTGAAATAAGTCACATTTGCATATATCCTGTCAGAAATTGGGGTTAAATTGAGTTCAGTCAGCATATTAACTATTCTAGTGGAGGCTGGACAACCCAGGATAAACCGCATGAAATTTGTCGAGAGGTTGCAGTGTTGTCTTGGTGAGCTGGCAGAGGGCAGGAGAAAGGTAATCAATGACTGATCGAAGAAACAATATATAGATGGTCTTAGCAATAGGGATAGAAACCCCCTTTACATTATTGGCAAGCCACTTGACAGGTATGAACCGCTGCTCTAGTCTATCCAACGTGTCTTTAACAATGGGATGGATTCTTTGACGGGCAGGTATGGTTGGGGTGACACGCACTGGGACACCTAGGTATGTGTACTGTGTACAGTGAGGGATAACATTGCCTCCCACAGTGAAGACTGGTAGTGTCCAGGGTTTTCTGGTAGAGTATATCCTACTCTTTTCAGAGGAAATGACGAGACCACAAGCAGCTGATGATACATGAAATGCATGAAGGAGGACCTGAAGATTTTGGGGTGACTCAGAGTGGATGCAGATGTCATCAGCATAACATGTGATTGTAGTCCCTGGGACGTCAGGGAGGAGAGATAAAAGGTGATGTACAAGGACATTGAAAAGAAAAGGACTGAGGACGCCACCCTGTGGAGTACCCAAATCAAAACTTTTAGAGGTACTGCACGTGCCTCTAAAAAGAACTCTTGCAGTCCTATCACTAAGATAACTTCTAATCCACCTCAACAGGTTCCCTTTGACATCAAAATTCACAAGTTGCTCAAGAATGATGTCTCGGTTTGCAATATCGAAGGCACTCTTGAGATCAATGAATGCAACAACACTGGAGGGTGAGAGGCGGGTATAAAGTTCAAGAAGGCAGTGGTGTGTCCCTCGTTCAGGCAGAAAGCCGTACAGTCGTGGTGAAAGCTTGGATTGGAGACGAAACATAAGACGGTTTAGAAAAATTCTTTCAAGCACCTTACTAAAGCATGAGGTCAGGGAGATAGGACGAAATTTATCAGTGCCAGGTTTGGGTATTGGTATTATAATGCTGGATCTCCAAGCATGTGGCACATAGCCTCTCTGAAAGCACATGTTAAACAGTTGTAAGAGAGGGTTACCTGGAACCTTAAGGAGAAGACGTAAGGTAGAATAAGTGATTCCGTCCTTACCAGGTGCTGTTGCAGCACCACGACTGAGGGCCCGCTGAAGCTCCTGTGGTGTGATAGGCACTTCATCTTCTTCATCTGCCTGTAGCAATGCATCCACCAAACGAAGTGATCGAAGGCCTGCATTGGAAGACAGGGCATTTCGGACAGGAACTGGAAGGTGACTAATTCGTGATTGCATAGACCAAGTCTCTATTAGTGATTGGGCATATTCCATTGGGCTGCGATGGAGAGCAGTTCGGGGCTGTTTTTTTACTATCCTGTTGATTTTTTGCCACATGGACCCAACGCTCGTGAGATGATTTAAGCTGTCAGTAAGGGCATGCCATGAGTCAGTCTGGACACACTGTTGTAGACCTATCAGTTCATCACGAGATGTTTGATATTGACGTAGATGGGCAGAGGTTGGATGTCTTTGGAAGGCAATGCCATGCGCTACTGCCTTCTTCTCTGCCTGTAGAAGACGGACATCAGTTGACCCTGTGAGAGATTCAGGACGTCGAGCGAGGTGAGGTTTGGTGACGTACTGGGTGTAAAAGTCATGAGTTGACTTAACCAGTGAGGAATATAACTCATCTGGGGAGTGAATGTTGAACATAGGAAGCAGAGCAGTCATGTAGGAAATATACGTTGGGCAGTACTTGGGAGGTATCCTGATGCATGCGCGGGTATAAGGGGAGGGAGGTGAAGCAGGTACTGAGTAATAAAGGCCAAGGGCAATGTGGTCCGAGAAGAGTGCAGGGATAGCGAAGCATTTGACACGTGATGCTATCAGTCCTGATGTGATTATGTGGTCCAGGGTACCTCCACGGGAATGTGTGGCACCGCCAGTATCCCAGCGTGTGAGTCTGTATCTGCGGATAAAATGAAGGAGTCGAGGTCCATTCCGATTAGGGATTGGGGAAGTATCTCCCAGGTCAGGATGTCGGGAATTGAAGTCCCCCATGTAGACAAAACCATGCATTGTTGGCAGAGGCAAGGCAGTCAAGTTAATTATTCCCGGTGCAGAATAGACATTACATAATCGTAACTTGTCGTGCCCCATTGTCACCTCAAGCAGTTGAAATGTCATGTCTGCATCAACAGATGTACGAAGAAGCTGGTGTGGCACAGAGGAATGCACATATATTATAAGACCATTTCTGGCTGGGTGGACATAGGATGTGTAACCAGAGAGTGGAGGAGCTTGTCGATCTCCAATCACAAGGCCAACAAAGGCCTCCTGAATGAAAATGACAGAGGGTTTGTGCTTATATACACATCCCTTTAGAGCTGTAAGTTTTGCCAAGTCCCTTATACTGCAGGCATTCCAAGAAATGACACGTAATTCCATATCACTATCGAAGTTTCCCTTTGACTTTGCGTGAACTGTGAGCAGATGTGGTGGGAGGGTGTGCATTAGCCTGTTTTGTCCTATGTGATGGTGGGGTACTAGGCGATGCGGTCTGATCTTGCGAATTTGGTCGGGTGGTGAAATCCTGAAGTTTAGCATCTATTGAAGAAATTGTAGTAATCAATGCCTTTTGACCTTCAATAAGAGTGGTGAGTAGGGTGTCCATGTTGGATTGCTTGGTAGTGAATTCAACCATGCGAGCTTCAAATCTATCATATTTTTCCTCAAGAGATTTGCAGCGAGCCATGAGGGTAGCAACAGTTGAACGAAGGTCGAGAATCTGGGCAGACTCTGTGGAAACAGGTGTAGTTGGCTTAGAGACAGATGGTGGTGGAGGAGGCAGGGCTGGTTGCGTCACAGTGCGTCTGCCACAACCATGCCATACATTAACTCCTTGCTCATGACATCGAGGACACTTCCAGTGGATGTTGGTAGGGGCAGGTTGGTTGGGTGGTTGCATAGTGCTGATAGCCACAGAAGAGTCAGGAGGAGGTGGAGGGGGAGTGCGGTGAGGGCAGCTACGGGAGTCGTGGGTATCAGCACACCATGCACACTTCTCTGTCGCACTGCAATAGCGTGATATGTGCCCGACTCCCCAACATCTGTAACATGTTGGCATGTCATCTTTGAGCCTGCGTATTTCGCAATCAGGAAGACATGGCAGGAAACTGAAGGAGACGGTGGCAGGGGGTGGGTCAGACAGGTTCCAGGTAACTACAATACGATTAATTGGCACTCCATCTTGTCGGAAACGACGGGCAGAGTAAACACCAGGAAGCTCCAGGGCGAAGGAGGGGTTTATATCCACGGGATATCGAGTTACCAAATAACTTGGATATTTTCGAGGCCTATCTGGGGAATCTTGAACATCAAGAGTGAGGGAAAGAACGTCACCCGCAGTCACTTGCTTGACAATATCCTGGCGGGACCGAGCAACATACACAAACCTTGACTTGACAGCTGCCATCTTAACCTCGGCGAGATCCCTTTGTAGATGGAATAGCTTAATGACTTCAGCAAGCCAACGAAGTTTTAATTCCACAGATGGATTGTCTCTAAAGGCAAGCTTTACGTAATCAGCACGGGGAGCAAAAGCTGGTAGCACAGGTGTGGGGGCTGCAGCAGGTCTACGAGGAGGTAAGTTCCTAGATGAGGCGACGAGGGTTGGCATGGGCTTAGCTGTCTTGGCAGCAGGGGCACGTGACTCACTCCCACTGTCAGACCCAGACATGTCCTCAATAGGCCGTTTACCAGATGTGGCAGGGCCACAGGCAGGGTGGGGAGCGTCGGCCGTGGGTGCTGCTCTTGATGCAACGGCAGGGCTATGTATTTGTGAGCTCGTCAACGGTGGCCATTGTGTATTATTGCCATCTTCGTTCTCATCACTAAGAACTAAATCAGTTTGTAAGTCAGCTAGTGTAGCGGGTCCAGTGTAATCCATGGCGTAAACGGTAGGGTAGGCAATGACGGCACCAGTCAGCAGGACGACAGAGATGACGTAGTCATGACGTCACAGGCTCCCAGTGCGCATGCGCAGTGGCGGCCAAAATGGCCGAGGAGAGCCCCAACCCGGCGTCCGATTTCTTTTGATTACTAAGACTAAGTCTAGGCACCTCCAAATTTCACACTAGCACAAACTGATCACTGGGTCTTACTATAGGCACAGCGTATATCCTTGCAGGAACAGGTCGCTAGAGCCTTCACAAGAGATGAAATATCAGGGAGGCCAAAATCGGGTTTGTTTACACTTTCAAATCTTGCGCGGAGAGGAGAGAGAGAGAGAGAAAGAAAGAGAGAGAGAGAGAGAGAGAGAGAGAGAGAGAAAGAGAGAGAGAGAGAGAGAGAGAGAGAAGAGAGAGAGAGAGAGAGAGAGAGAGAGGGGAGGGGAAGAGAGAGAGAGAGAGAGAGAGAGAGAGAGAGAGAGATGAAGAGACAGAGAGAGAGAGAGGAGAGTGCTTGAGAGAGAGAGAGAGAGAGAGAGAGAGAGAGAGAGAGAGAGAGAGAGAGAGAGAGAGAGAGAGAGAGAGAGAGAGCAGATAATGGCATATTCGTGTTTGGATGCACAGAACCATGCCAACAATGGGGAGGAAGGGGGGGGGGATTCGCTGAAGCAGAATGGGGAACGGAAAATGGAATGAATGAGACATGGAGGAAGGAAAGGACACGGTACAATGAAGACTAGGAGAGAGAGAGAGAGGAAGGGATATGAAAGGAGAGAGGAAGGGGCATATAAGGAGAGAGGGGGCGGGGGAGTGAGAAAGAGAGAGAGAGTTAGATAGATAAATAGAGAGCGAGAAGAGGGGGAGGGAGAGAGAGAGAGAGAGATAGAGAGAGAGAGAGAGAGAGAGAGAGAGAGATAGAGAAGGTCATATGAGAGAGACACGCATAAAATATAAGAGAGAGTGAAAGAGAGAGAGAAAGAGAGAGAGAGAAAAGGGGTCATATGAGAAATAGGCGCATGAA
>NW_028234441.1:12093985-12098985 GCF_977035675.1 Penaeus japonicus
ATGATTATGATAATAATGATAATAACATATACCATGTAACAGATGTTCAAGAATGAAAATGATACTGATAATGATAACGATAATAATTATAAAAATAACTAATGTGGATTTTGATTCTGATAATGCTGACAGTGTTGTTGTTGTAACCACTATCATCATTAGTATTATCCTTATCATTATTAACATTACTATTGTGATAATAATAAGGGTCTCTCTTGCAATCACGACAATCTCTTTCTTTGAAATCATTAAAATTGATTTAATTCTTTTCCAGTGTAAGTATTATGCAAGGCATTACATCCAAATACATCTCCACTTGCTCTGCAATTTGCCTGAATTTAAACTTGACCAAAGAAAATGGTTCATTATTCTCCGGTACGGTTTACTTGGCTTCGTTGTGAATTCTTTCAGGCTCTTAATACTTTTATACTATTTGCAACGTTATGTCAAAGAGAACCTAGTCAGGGCGTGGACGAGCTTCACGTGAGAGTAGGTTCAGAAATGGAAGTGAACCTTGGCCTTCTCCGGGGTATATGGCGGCCATACTCTCAATGGAAAACAAATTGTCCTCAAGTGATAGCCTCTGAAACCCTTAGTTATCCGGTGCTCGAGAGAGAGACAGAGTATCCAAAGACGAAGGCAATGAAAAGTACACCTATATTGAGGCATGGTAAGATAACAAGAGGGGAATGTAAGAGCGTATGAAGGACCTATAAGGAGCGAAAGAAATAGAAAGAAAGAAAGAAAGAAAAAAAACAGTCAGTGTTGCCTAGAATATTGAAGATAGATTATAGGCATGTACAGGTACTGAGGTCTGGAAATTCAAGGACTGAAGTTGTTTTAGAATCTAAGGAGTTGTTAAGATGTGGCTAATGGAGAACACAACGTCTCTATAATCTGATTCGAGTCGGAAACGATGCCCAAGAAATTAAATTCCTGCGGGTTGATTATAAAAAGCATGCGAGAGCAAAACAACCTTCGATGTAAACACGAGCACGTGCGGTTATTTTATTTATTATTATTATTTTTTTTTTTTTTTTTTTTTTTTTTTTTTTTTTTTTTTTTTTTTTTTTACTTAAGCGTGTTCCAATTTACTTTTGAAGGTGGGTATCTGATATTACTCAATGCGCAGGTAGGGAGGGGGTTGTCAATCGCAAGTTTGAATGTTTGCCTGTGAGAGTATCTGAGATGAGTTTTGAGAAACGTCTCACCTTAGATAAGAGTTAATCGCACTCCGAACATGAAGCATTTAACACCAGCACACTGCCACCGAGACAAACACATTTAAGGTCGGGTTCCAATACCTAGATCTGTGTCATTTATTTTTTTTTATCTTTTTCTTTAAGAGTTCAGGACTTAATTACAGCTGTATTCCTCGTCAAAACTGAGCTTTCGTCTCCTCTTGAACCATACGCATATTCTCCATATTTAAATTATTGTCACTTTTACTTAGGAAATCTCCACCTTGACGAAGCTATAGATATGAAAAATTAAGAATAATAATTCGAGAAGAAAGTATTCCTGAGATCCAATTTATGGATATAACATGAATAAAATACCACTTGAAGATGGCGTTGCATTACAAACATGCGAATTTACCTATTTTTTTAATGGATATATTTGTACCAACGATAGTGACACCAGCCTGGTAAATGGTCAATAAAAGAAAGTTCGCTGACAATGATTATTAGCTGATGCTATATCTTATGATTCCAACATTCGCACTTTCTTATTCTATTTCATTTGATATCCTTGCGCAGAAGACCGGAAGAAAGTTCGGTACTTGCTCGCCGTGCTGGTTCATGCGGCTTTGTTTACATCGTGTGGCTTCTGACTGGCAACTTTATTTCATCTTATTTACATGAAGAATAATGCTATTATATATCTATTTGCTCTTGGTATATACCTATAATTTCTACAACCATATAATTGGATTCTGTATAGCGGTAAACAGACAGCTGAATCGGACTCACTCTGTCTGTCTGTCTCTCTTTCTTTCTTTCTTTATTTCTCTCTCTCTCTCTCTCTCTCTCTCTCTCTCTCTCTCTCTCTCTCTCTCTCTCTCTCTCTCTCTCTCTCTCTCTCTCTCTCTCTCTCTCTCTCTCTCTCTCTCTCTCTCTCTCTCTCTAACCGCCATTGGCTCACAAGCCATCCAATTTAGTTTACATTACCATAACACTTCCTCGGCCTTGGTGCTTGTGAGCTGGCTTCAAAGCGTTTCCATGATATACAGCGTAAATGCATAACAACTGATTTCTAAGACGACAAAAGGCTATAAACCCTCATTGCCAGCGAGAAGGATCTGAAAAAGCTGCGTCGTAGGTTTGGCTCCCAAAAGTTTCCCAGATCGTGTGACTGGTCTGGCCATAAGGGTGATAGTCCCTGTCTAAAGAACGGTTCCTGTGTCATTTGAATAGACCTAGTAGATCCCGGTCTTTAGAGGGCCATCTTTGTTGTCCCGAAGGAGAACCGTAATATATGCCATGAGGCAAATAGCTGCGATACAAGCCCACGCGCTGATATCAGGGACTAGAATGCAGGGCTGGCGAAAATGGGTAAACTTTCAGGCTCGAAACTGCCTTGCTGTCTTCTGTTAAAAGATACGGTTTTGATGATGAAGGTGCGTTTCTATCGACGACTACGATTCTGTATGATTCGAAGATGGCCTTATTCTGCAATTGCAAGTCCCTTGGCGGAGAGCAACTGGCCATCCTACCGCCTCTTTCCTCGGCTTAGTATACGTATTCCTCCGCGGACATATTCCCGACGCCCATTTGGGTACAGGACAGACTATGAGGATGTGGTACGAGTGTTGACTATGCTTTGATGATGAGGTTATGATTATACTAATGTTTATAACTAGGAGACGATGGTACAGTATGTCCATACTAACAATGGCTATTTGCTGGTTATGGTGGCGATATGAGCAATTTGATGGTGGTAATGGTGTGATTATACAAGCAACTGTGATATTATGGTAATGCTGGCCGTGAATTTAGTGAGGAAGATGTTGGACTTGCAAGATCTGAAACACGGTCACTACGCTCCTATATGTGTGTGCGACTGTGCATGTGTACCATTGTGGTAGGAAAACATTCCCTGCATATTGTGACTTGCAAGCAACCGAGATGGAAATATGCGCGCTGTGCACACATACAAACCTGAGACCACCTTTTAGATTAATGTTCCCTCACACATCTAGATGGTCCCGAGGGTGCTTCAAGAAATACAACTTCTTTGAAACCATGTGCCAGTCTATAAATAGGCACTCCCTATGTGAAAATATTAGCCACACCAGGAAGTCCCGTGAGGAAAGAGCACTTCAGGTCGTCGAACATCAAGTATTCATGTCACTCAAAATGACATAGAATAAAGCGATGCCACATCCTTTGAATATGTTATGCATCAATTCACACTTATGGCTACTGTGGTTTTCTTTGTTTTCATAATAGCGATTCGACGAAATGGTTTCCGTAGTGCACATTCTAGTTCGCTGATGGATTTGGTTGGTGTATTGCCCCTCTTCCATTGACGGCGAGATTTTGCAAGATTCTTTGTATTGAAGACCTAGTAATTAAAGAATGAAAGTTGCCCCTATGGAGATAGACTGCCGTGCCATAATTTCCCCTTAACAGAATATAAAGTTGTTGCGACATTACCGATAGAGATCAACAAAACAATATGAAAATCTTGGCAGAAAAACTACTTCCCCTTGTTATTCTAGAATGAAAATTTAGAAGATAAGGAAAGAGCTTCGTGGCCCAATCAACAGAACTAACAAGGCAAGAGAGATATTCTCCTAAGACGAGGTAATAGATAACCGAGAGAGGTTCTCACAGAGCCTTTCGAGATGTAGATTATAATGCAAATCAGAGTGAACTAAACAGACTGAAAACGAAGGAGTGGAGAACCGCAAAAGGTTGTGACACTGATATACTGAAGAAATTTCGTTTGAATATTCAGACCTAAACTGTGATGGGCTGGCACGAGACTACCGAAGAAAAAATGTCAGTGAAAACCAAAACTGAACCCAGTAAAACCCCGCGAGTGAGGCGTAGAGAAGTAGACTGGTCAGAGGTGGAAAAAATTGCAATACAATATGATAATCCCTTGAGCAGCAGTTTCAGAAATACTTACTGCATATGCTATAACAACAGGAATTCCTATGAGCTAGATTTCCCTTGGCACAACAATGCACCGCTGTATGGAGTTTGGCTTAGAAAATAAAATGCATAGGAAGAATTTAGAGAATTGAATCTGAGGAGTGACACGCATGTCTGCCAATGGCTCTGCAAACATGAGGTTAGAAACCATTCAGCAAAGAATTCTTGATTGTTTCGTAAAAAAGGTTGTAGATCCTGAAACAAGAAATACGATTTGCTTTTAACGCCCCTCAGATAAAGTTAACCTCGTTTTCATTGTTTAGAATAAATTTTGATGGCAGTACTGCAAATTTCCTTCACCAGATAAAAAAAAATGCCATGAGTTTGTACAAGATGGTGTGAGGTTTATAGGATCTTTTGTTCATTTGTAGAACCGATGACATTTTTTACAACACCTTTATTCAGTAACAGTGATTTACCCTCTAGTCAAAAACTGCAATAGATACCACCCCCACAAAGTGTTTTAAATCCCCGAAAGTTCTAACATCTGTTCAGACGATTTTTTACAATGCCGAAGTCTACTTTATTTGCTGCCGTTCCATTGTTGAATTTCAAAACAGCCATTCAATCATAAAATAATGTGGATGCTGAAATCGGAATAGATGAAGATTGTGTGTGAAGGGGTAAAGAAAAATGGACGAATATACTCTCCTCGAGAACAGAGGTGTACATATTCAGTGCTTACGAACTGTGCATTTTTAATGTACGAGTAGGGTTCTGAAGTGAAGGCATACGCTGTGCACATGTGGCATTAGATATGTTTAATCAGAAAAATGGGTGGCAGAGAGTCAACTTGGGCCTATTTACAACCAGAGCCGTGGAAGCTTGGCTGGCGAC
>NW_028234441.1:12106485-12128985 GCF_977035675.1 Penaeus japonicus
GTGGTCACTATGGCCAAATTACTGTAGGTGGAAGCTGTGGGCAGCAGGTGGTTGTCGGCAGGCTGTGAGGCTTGTAAGGACCTGGGTGGGGCTGGGTGGGGCTAGGTAGGGGGTGTTGGGGCTGGACATGCCCCCTACAGTGGGTGGCGTGTCATTATGAGCTGGTGGAGGAGTGGATGTTCCCAAGCCCCAAAAGACCAGTGGAGAATGGTTGCTGGTATCCCCCTTGCTGTTGCTGCTGAGCAGCTGCTGCCTGTGCTACAGCAGAGGCTGCCGCTGCTGCTTGCTGCTGACTATTGGCTGACTGTCGACCACTCTTCGGTAGTGGCGGAGAAAGGTAAGGATTGGAAGACAGCGTCAACACATCATTGCGGTCCTCCTTACGATAAGCCAGGCAACACCTAATGAATTGCTGAAAGGAAGAAGAAATCGTATTTAAAGAACTACTTTCACAAACTTTATCTATTTGTTATGGGCAAAACAGTATGGTTTGCTTTAATTTGTTTATACTGGGGATGTTGGGTTAAGTCTGGTTAATTTCAGCTGAAAGTCAATCAGTTGGTTTAGACAAATTAGTTCGCTTGCCTTTGGCAGAAATTGGGTAGAGTAAAGTACAAGATACGAATTAGCTGTCTTCAGCTTCCAATTCTTTTTCTTGTAGTCAGTGCAATGGACCTTCTCCCCTCTGCTCTTTGATTGCACCTTCATTTTATTATTTAGATATTGTCCTTTAATTTCGCATTGGAGAACAGAAGATTCATACTCCATGCCTTTCATTTATTCTTTGAGGGCAGTATGTGAATATACCTGGATCTTGGTCATTTTTGCAACAGTTAGAAAAATCAAATTAAGTCCTTTATTGCTGTTTGAAATCCAATAACTCAACAATCAAGTCATGTTACATTTACTATTAGTAATAACTGATTCTCTCCATATTATAAAATATCTTTTGCTGGCTGTCTTTTTATATATAGTATAATTTCAGGAAACATGTTTATAAATATCAAAAGGACCCAGAGAAGCACTAACAAACAAAAGTAAGTCTGTAAATATGATGTTCCAGATGGATCAAAATCCTAATTAGAATAATGGAAATCTAAGTAAAAATAACTAAACATTTTGGAAAAAAAAATAAAAATTACTGATGTTTTCACTTGCTTTCTGAAGAATAACAAAACACACAAAACATTCTCTAAATATTAGAGCTATTGGTACATTCTTAGCATATCACAATTTTAGCCTACTCTAATTTTGTCTGTGATAAATAATATTTTTGGGGGGTAGGAAGTCAGCAGAAAAAAAGAAAAAAGAAAAAGAATGTTCATAATCATAATCACTGTCATGATAATCATAAGACCAAGATAAAAAAATAAATAAATAAATAGATGAATAAATAAACAACTTAGTTATGGTTCCTCTAAAATGGTAGAAATAAATTGGGTATTTTTTTTCATCTACTAATTCCTTTTTCTTTAAGCAATACCAATTGGCAACAAAACAGTTGTATCAGCATTACACTTGCAAGTTGCCATTACTTACAATGCTTGTAAGGGTTAGAGCAAGAAATATATTTCACAACAAAATTAATGTTACACAATCAACATTGGAGTTGGCCCTTAAAATGAATGTTTGATTACATTACGTTTTCTTTCTTTTCTTTTTTGTACTTGAACTTACAACAATAACGACTACAATAATGATAGAAAGAAAATTAATACCTTTTGCAAAGATAATAACAACAACACCACTGCAGACAAAACGAGACAAAGGAAAAAAATCACACCACACACAATGCAAGGTGAGACGACGTACCTTGGCTTCATTGCTGACCACTGGCTTGGGTTGGAACTGTACATCTGTGGCTTTAAGGATCGTGTTCTCCTCTAGTATGGTCGCTTGACTTTGGTTGTGACCAAACGGTTTTTTTCCATATAGGCACTGGTAAAATATCACTCCCACGGACCACACGTCAACCTTACTAGAGATCTTGGGTGGAGTTTTGCCTACGATGAAGCACTCTGGCGGAAGATACCTGAGGGGAAAACGCAAGGATTGGTAATGCCGTCTTCAATCAGGGTAATGACCTCGTCAAAAAGAAATATTTTATTTCAGAATAAACTATAGGTACAATTTCAATCATGATGCTTACAAAATTAACAAAGGACATTAATCTGAAAGTGAAAAATATATGAAACTCTAACAATAATGCTGAAAACATCTATACGAATTGATCAAGTTTGGAAAAAAAAAAAGATTCAAATATTACTGTCAAAGCCAATGAAAACTAGAATTATAGACTTATAGAAAAAATAAACAAGTAAAAAGTTATTACATTTTATAGCAACACTAATGATGATACAGATTATGAACACTGATTATAAATAAAAAATAAAAAAA
Source organism: Penaeus japonicus (assembly GCF_977035675.1). Lineage (NCBI taxonomy): Eukaryota > Metazoa > Arthropoda > Malacostraca > Decapoda > Penaeidae > Penaeus > Penaeus japonicus. Next base: position 12,108,883 of record NW_028234441.1, read on the forward strand.
TTAAATATTACAAATAATAACAATTCTATTCATCCTAGAGAGAGCCCACCGACTCAAAATTGTCTCAAAACACAACACCACATACAGAACGAGGCCTTGGATCCCTCCAACTGGAAAATAACCAAGGGTTTATGAGTTGTTAATGGGTTGCTACTCACCAGTACGTGCCCGCCCCCTGAGAGGTGAGGTCCATCCCATAGTCAGGATGGTAACTATCCTCGTCCATGACTTTACTGAGACCAAAATCGGTGATCTTGACCTCCCCAAGAATATTTCCGTCAGTCAATAAGATATTTCCTGTTGGGGAGGAAAGGGGTATGAGAGATCATGTCAGAGAAATGATGCATAACATATGTGAATATAAATAATTTTCTTTAGGATGACAGAAAAAGTTCTGTTCAAGAAACTTGTCAATATTTTCCCCCCCATGTCCTGATGATGCCAAACTTTAAGAATATTACAATGCCACCAGTGCAAAATAAACACTGATGGCACTGTAACTCAACACATGTCATATCATTATGGCAAGGAAATGGCTCTATCATCATTCTTAAATAAATGATGATGGAATATATGAGATAAGCAGATCCCTCAACTTACCTGGCTTAAGATCATAATGAATGATTGGTGGTTTGATCTCATTCAGGTACTTGAGCGCAGATACCACCTGCATGATCACTGATCTTGCTTCTCGCTCAGGGATAGTCTTGTGCTGTTGTGGGAGGTATACGTGTGGTTAATAATTTACATCTAGATAATCAAGAATTAAAATAGATTACCTTTCATGAGTGAATTATCAATGTATTTGATATATCAACACAAAAAATAAAATAAATTCAATAAAACATAAAACATTTTTCACTATTTAACCAGGATCATCACATCATAGCATAAATTCTTACATACTAATTTCTATAAATTCTATGACATGCTTGCTGTAGAGCACATCAGTCACAGACCAAATCCTAAATGTATTAATCTTTTACAACTGAAATGGATAGCAAAAAGATCCCAATGCATATTTTTCTTATCCTATATACTTACCTCTCAATACATTCCAAACTTTTTACAGTAAAAAGTAACAAATAAATGTTGAAAGCCTTATAAAAAGTATCTTTCTCCAAGTTCTCCATTAGCTTTCTGACAAAAAATATCCCCTGCATACCACAACCCTTTCCCTTGGCCCTATCACTAGCAGTCAACAAGCTTCCTTTAATGAGATTATGCATATAACAACACCAGATGTAATTTGTTTTTCTTTCCTTACCTGTTTTAAGTAGAAGTCAAGGTCATGACCATCACAGTATTCAAGGACAGTACAAAAACTATTTGCATCTATCTCAAACACGTCATAGAGTTTAACTATACGAGGATGGTTTAATTTCTTCTGAATATTGTACTCTCTTATGGCATGTCTGTGGAAAGCAGAAATAATTTAGTTATAAACCAAAATATATATATCAATCACATCTCACCATCATCACACACTAACATAATCTGTACTATTTTACAGTTATATTCTATATATGGAGATTCCAACACCGTGTCCTTGCTTATTTTCAGCAATTTAAATTTTGGTAAACTCTTTCAAATCTTACTTGATATAATTAGCCTTTTTGTCATCTTTCCAGTCCTTGTTCAATTGGTGGACTTTGCACGCTACATATCGCTGCTCCTTCAGGTCAAATGCCTGCAAGACCAAAAAAGTTGTTACAGTCTGAAAGTGTGCTTGTATAGGAAGGACTTAATAAGCTCCCTCTTGAATGTGTGGTGTATTGTATGCGTACGTGCCTATGAATGTTTGTAGGTGTGTGTTTGTCTGCATGTGTATACGAGTTTATGAGTCCAGTATCCTGTAACTCATATGTAAACAAGAAGGTAAGCGTCTTAATATGAGTTACATGAAAATATACTTAATATACAGAATATTTGCCCAAAAACAATATCTCATTATTTGTAAATACATAACGAAAGATCTGACATGCATCTTACCTTATGAACCTCAGAAAACCCTCCTTTTCCTAATAACATGAGCAACAAGTACCGGTCATTTAGCACGGGATGGTTGTTGAACCTGCAACACAGACATTACATTGTCAATGAAATGTGCCAAAGCAACCACACACTTTCTTTCAACAACACCAAAAAGCAAACATGGACGTCATGAAATTATTCCCAAGAATAGACAATGGGCCACGTCCTGTCACATCTTTTCATGGTAAATCATACTGACTTCATGAAATCCTATGGCAAGAGGGACAAACTGCATTGGGTTAATTCCCCTAATTCTCTTTGTGTTAAAGCAAGATTATCATTTATCTACTAGTTACATAGAGCTCTTTCAAGTCTGCTACCTTACTGTTACTGTTAGGATAGTTCACGTTACACTGGCTTGGAAAGTTATACTACAAGTGAGAAGGTTGAGTGCTTACTCTGTTAGGGGTTTAGAAAGATGCAAACATCTAGCAGCTTGGTTGAAACCACCAAACCACCGCCTGAGAAAGAGCCGGGTTTCAGCACACACTCCCAATTCTAAGAGGGCAATTTATCAACACCAAGAAAGACCTACTTAGAAAGATGCCCTTCTTTTATGATTCTAAAAATGGAGCATGGAAGGATATACCATTATAAACTCCCACCAAAAGATTCTTCTGGAATAGACATGCAAATGTGGGCTAGGCCACTCATGACTGAGAAATGTACAGTTTTAGTGTCAGTACAAAGTCCATTATAGAAAAGCATTATCTGAGTATCAGCAAACATTATTAAAATAGTGTTCTTTATTGCCTGTATACAAGAAATGCAGTATGAACCTATTGAAAATTCAAGTAAAAGACCAACCACTCACCCACAACAGTATGCACATGTATACTTACAAGCAGACTTGTACAAATGAACTGTACATGTTTGCACAAGCACTGAACATACATACACGCACAGGCAAACACACAGGCACCCACACCTGAATGTGTTGACATACAGATAAACTCCTCCACCACAAGTACCTGTGTGTGCATAAACACATGTTTTGGACCCACACAGACCCACACACAGACCCACAAACACACACACACACACACAAACGGTATGGTGAGCAAAAGTGCAAGCATAAACACCTCCCAAATGATTCCCCAATAAGAAAACTGGTAGTCCTTTCAAAACAGGGCACAGTTTAGAAATTGAGAGTTACCTTATAAGAATATCAAACAGTCAATCCCAACCTCTAAAAACTATTACAGCACACCAAAACTACACGAACATTATGTCACTTGAGAATGGCTTTCAATAGAAAAAAGCAAAACACATTATGATATAAACAACTGTTTTTTTCCTTTATCTATAAATAGAACTGTAAATACTATTATTTACCATTGGAATGTCTTTATTATAACCAATACTAGATAAACAGGAATTCAGATACAATTTCAGAGCTAAATTATTCATATAAAAAAAAAGAGCAAAGTACCATTAAATAGCTACAATACGCTACCATAACTTTCTGTGGGAACAGATGGAGAGAATCTCAGAAAATGCCATAAAATGCTATAAAAGATTGTGAAATGGGAAAAAAAAAAATCTACCTCTCTGAGGGTGGGATCTGTTTTTCCCAAGCAATAGTCCTCTTGTAACTTTCTCCTATAATGCTGCTGCTTCTTTTTTTTTTCTTTTTTTTTGGCTTACATACTTATTGGCACCTTTGTATATTTGCATATTTGTGTATTCATATCCCCATCTCTCTTTCTTAATCTCTCTCCATTCCTTCCTTTCTACCTATGTCTGTGTCTGTCTATGTCTCTGACTGTCAGTATACAAATTAATTTCCAAAATTCTTCATATACAAAATGTAATTTTCGTCATGGCATCTATACCAACTATTAATTATTTTCATTTTCAAATATCTTTAAATAAAATATTTCATTTCATGTGCTTTTCAAGTACATTTAATCCATGACATGATATTCACGTCATGGATTTTTGTATGGCTGACATAATGGGTGATTGAGTGGGTGAACAGCATGAGGCATTAGGCCTGTGTACATTAAAATACCCCGACGCTAAGACAAAGTGGTGCCAAAACCGCCCAGGCATTATCGGGTAACTATTGATTCTATAAATTGCAGTATTGGGCCAGTTATATGTATCCAAATATATATATATATATATATATATATATATATATATATATATATATATATATATATATATATATATATATATATATGTATATATAAAAAAGACACAAGCTCCTCAATACTAACATACATGATAGGTATCTCTTAACCCATTGACAGTGGATGGCATGATCTGCTGCCAAGACAGAGTCGGTGGTAGACGCGGATGGCACCGTGCCAAACAACGTAAACCCGCCATCCGACTGTACACATAATTTATTAAATCGCGCCCAATGGGTTAATATTGGAAGTTTTGTGACTACATCAGAAACAAGAAGACCACAAGAAAGCAGCTGTAACCAAGTGCCACATACACCATGAAAATCACGGTTAGTTTATTCAAAGTCAGCACCCAGCTAAGAAGAAAAGTAAGATGAACTAAGAAGGCAAGTGAAATGTATACACAGATAGGCAAGGGGTTAACCTATCAATGATGCAAATGTGCACTGTCCACTGTGGTTTTGTTTGTATTTACTTATATACTTATCTATTAATTTATTTATTACCTGGCAATACCTGTTCACCCCATTCCTTGAATTTTCAGCAAGAAAATTAATTACCTTAACCCACACAGGACGGGTGGTACAGCATGTGTACCGCGCATTCAAAAGCCCAGTTGCCGGGCGGCACAGTATTGTGCCAGCTATTCAATTGATTTAGGCCTAATAATTCGAACGCCCCGGCATTTGGACATTCTAGGCTAGAAATCCCCCGTCGGGAATGGGTTAATTCTATCATCATCATCATTATTGCTAATATCATAATCTGTATTATAACATTAACAGCAATCATGATAGTAATAATAATAATAATAATAATAATAATAATAATAATAATAAAAAAAAAAAAAAAAAAAAAAAAAAAAAAAAAAAAAAAAAAAAAAAAAAATATCCCCAAAAGTTTAAGAAATGGGGTAATGACATAGACCTCATATATGACTCCAGGTGAAGCACTTGAGGAAATATTTATGTGTACAAGAAATATATAAAACAAAACCAATGAGGACAGTTCAAGTATGCATGCATTCCCGCAATCAAATGGTTATCATAGATTCAATGCACTCTGGTAAAAGAATAAACATCCACCAACCAGGATTTTACAATAAAATCCTAAGATGTGAAACCCACACTATGTGCAAATGCGGATACATTCTACACACTTTCTTTTCTCCATGACATATTTACCTCTCCAATGGATTTGTGAGGAATATCTTCCCAGATATCTGATGACCTCCTATACCATAACTAGGTACCCTAATAAACAATCAAAATTTCTTACACAGCCAAAAAATATATATATAAATAAATAAATAAATAAATAAAAATAATGACTAATACTAAGGTATACTGATCCAGGCAAGGACATCCTGTGAGTCATTCCTATTTTTTGCCTGTATTACATCAATCCAACTCAAAATCCTGGAATTTCCTCCCTATCAAAAACAGGTAACTGATTGTCTTCCCTGAATCTCAAATGAGCAAGGCCAATACAGCATCCCTGCCTATCTCTCAGTACTTCAAGGTGTACAATCTTGGCATCCTATCACTCCACTGAAAAGTGTAATTGATATGAAACTTCTGCAATAAACAGCACTCTTCTGGAACTATTCTTTGTCATCTCACATACTGCATGTGCTCCCATTCCATCCCTCCCTCACCCTCTCTCATTCTCCATTGCTCTCTTACTCCCTCCTAATTACACCCATACCCATGAAACCACCTACTCCTAAGCCAACCCACCAAATCACTATCACAACTGCACATGCACATACACTTGTACATGTGCAAACTTACACAAACACAATCACAAACACAATCAAGAAGACACAAACACTTCCTCAGTCAGTCCCAGTCTCTCTTCTCCATTTCATGCAGTCACTCACACACAATGCCCCCCAAAAAAACAGAGATCCACACTTAAGATTATATTGTGAGTAATATAATTACCCGTTAGTTTAATTATCTAAAAATTTTCCTTCAATATCTCTATGGAAAAATAGCTTCAAGTACAGTGAGGAGGATTTCCAAGTGTTTGGAGAAAATAGTTCTCCACCAGCCTCACATACAAATCATGTTGTCCAGCTACTACTCACATGTCATGAGGATTTCGAGGTGAAGACTGGGATTGGAGGATTCTGTGGGGGAACAACAACCAGTATCAATACAGAGCCTTGGATTGTGACGTCTGATTCAACTCGCCACACAAACTCAATTGGTCCTATAACAGCACAATATCAAACTGAAACAATGCGGAGGGTCACTGAATGTCTCTTTTGACTGGACTGCGTGGCTGGTAAATGTTATAGCAAGATATACTATCAAGGAATCCAAAGTGCTATAACATTTCTATTGTTTCAGATTAACACTGATTACTCACTTCATATAATTGAGATCTCTAGAGTGCTCTCTCTCAAAATAAATAAATAATTAGTGATTGAAATATGGTACTAACTTAGAAGCAAATATAAGTCTAGTTAGTTTTCAGGTTTCACTCTTCTCCATGATGAAGATACAAAATAGTCGTCAATATTTGATCACTGTGCTTTCACTGCGTACTTTTTGGTTGAAGATAGGGTGATCATTCAGTTTCAGAACTAATATTTTCCATCCAGTATCAAAATCATCTCTTATATTTGATTTTCCATGTAATTTGAAAACAATTCTCCTCCAATGAGCAAGTTCCATGTATTTAACAAAGAAAAGTATTTACTTCCCATCATGAAAGAATGGGACTATACTACTTCTTAGTTACATAATATTTCATGTGCAATTATATTTCTAACTGAATAGTTAATTGTAATCCTCATCGCAAATATTTGCTGAACTTTGCTGGACAAATCTCTCCCACACTAAAAGTACTCATTCTCCCAAGTTCTATCAGATTATTCATTTTTTTTTACAATTATAAAATTGTCCTTTTCAATGGTACTGCATTATTATCACTGTATCAGGTATCAATACCATAATTAGTAACCAGTGGTTAATACCTTCATAATGTAAGTGATAACTTAACAATAAAGCACAGAGAAATCTGGTTGGATGAAACTGAGCAAAGCCAGCAAGCAAGCTGAAAGGCAAACAAGTGAGGAAGAAACTAGCTGTTGTCTGTATGATGAATTGTAAAATCTATGTATGATATTCTAATTGGCATTCCATGCACACACTTGCCAAAGTTCATCTGTATATGTACACAAGCATACAGGAAAAGGAAAAAGCAAGCATCTGCATTTTAAAATGTAGTTGCACTGATTGCCTACACTGCTTTCCTTGGTAATTCCTGTATTATGCAAATATATGGTACAAATTTTCTTGTATCATCATAATTGCATTCTTACATGTTACAGTGAACAGAATGTTTTGTCACAATGACCTGGTTCGATACCATGCCCACTCAAAGAACCGGTCATTATATAGCAGAACACATTTGAGATATGAGTAATATGTTTGTGCATTACCAATTATACCCAAGCATTTCATGTGTGAAAAATAGTCTCCCTACCATAAGTATACACACTGTATGTGTGTGTACTGCATAGGTGGACATTGCAATATTGTTCACCTAGACCTAGCATCAAAACAAGGCTGGTCATAGGTGCTAGTTGGCTGGCCTTTCTTAGGTGATCATCCTAAGAAATTCCAAAGAGAACTAAAGTAAGTATGAAGTCCTCACAAAGGTGAATGGATAGGGTGCTTATAATCTAGCATAAAAAACAGCGATCATGTAACAAATAAACAAACCAAAAATGAGTGAAGAAAGAAGGTCTTCTGCATCATGCTAAAAAGCAACAACTAAATGACGTCTGGACCTAAAACACACTTTAGAAAACACAAAGATAGCAGTTGGTGCAACAGGAGAAACCCTGCAAAGACCTAAAATATGGAAAATGCAAGAGGATGCCACGGGTAATTCCAAAAGTAGACACCAAAGCACAGGAACTTGGGTTACCATGATCATGGGTATGGGACTTCAACCCAGATTCACCCAATTATTACTAGATGATTGATATACTGCACCAACAAAGGATCTGCTACTGCAACATCATCTTCATGCCACATGTATATCCAAAACTCTTATCCTTGATTTTTTTTTCATGAGTGGGTTCCTAAAATTTTACCAACAGCAGAACAACAACAACAGTTGAAACAGAGTAATCCCATTCACTATCATTTCCACTGATGAATCAGTCATGGATTGTATGAAGAGCAAAGCAAATGGGAACAAAAATTCAATGTAAACACACAAAAAAAAATATATAAAGCTAAAATCTACATCAACACAGTAGAGAAAATGAAGGTTCCAGAATACAATTTGCATTGTTTTGAAGTGCATCTTATGATCATCGGGTTAAGCTCAGAAGGGGGCTTGCCTTCTACATCTCCTCTGAGATGGCATGTAGAGGCTTTCCACCTCAGAAATCCAATCAAATCACAGCAAGAAAAACGGTTTCTTGCCAAAGGACAAGTCTTTTCAACACATCCATCTCTCCAGGAGATGCCAATCAAGAACACATGTAAATGGAAGCAAACTAAGAATGGATGACAAGTAACATAAAATGCTCCATAAACCCAATTTCAAACTCCTTTTCACTCTACTTACCTTGATTGGTCCTCATTGTGAATTCGTTTGAGTTCCCTAATATGTAGATTTCTTTCCCTTTCTAATTTCTCCATCTCCTGCTGAAGGTCTGTGTCCTCTTTCTTGAGGGCAGTTTGCCGTAACTGTGGAGAAGCAAATAAATTCTCATGTAGCACAAGCTAGTCCAAAATTGTAAATAGTACACATTGCTGACATAATTGAAAAACACTAAATAATATGTTTGTCTAGAACTATAGACAAGGAGGGCCACACATTGTACTGATTGTACAAGTGGGCAACCTTGATATCAATCCATACAGAGCATCCTAAGCACTGAAATTAATTCCTAGTGTCATGGGGTCCAAATAATTCAAAACTTTAGTTTCACTCACAAAAAAATGTAGAAATCTAAACATTCACAATATTTGTTTAATGAGCACGTTCTTAATGTCTACGAAACTGGAACAAACAATAATGGTTGTCCAATTGTCTGGTACAGGCTAAAGTTGCCATCAGACAGGTTAAACATAAACTACTGTCAGTAAAGAACAGTTCGATATTTAGCCATTACATTTAGCATTGAGAGTACCTTCTTCTTCAAGACATGAAGGAACATCAATTATAGTACACAAAACACAAAATAGAGCCTGACCAAACTGTCACCAAAACTGAGTACATACCTTTAGTATTTCTTCTGACTCGTAATATTCCTGGATAGTGAGGTCCCTGTGGTCGTGATCGCCTCCGAGGCCATTCGGAAGGTTACTGCCACCCTGACTCTGGTTGCTATTTGATCCCCGTTTCCTAGAGTTGCTTCCTCCCTCCGAGGGTTTCCGCTTCATTAGGAGCTTCCGCTGCCGGTCGATCTCCTCTTTTTCTGACTGGAGTTCTTCCTGGCGTCTGAAATGCCATCAAGCACTTGTTACTTCCAACACCTTAATAATCCATTTTCAATGGCATATAGCCTTTCTGATGATTTTAGATATAATGACAATTATTCTACAAAATAAAACTATATATATATCTATATATACACCCACTTCTGAAATTTGTATTAATGAATATTCATCCTGATTTTCTGTAATACTAATAACTTTTACCAAGAGCATTTACCAACATCATAAACAATCTTAAATGTCATTCATAAACTTATTCTTATTAACATTATTCTCATCATCATCATTATTATGACTATCTATGCAAAAAGACCCTTTGCAGTTTAGTTCCTCACTGCGATAAAGAGATAAAAAGGAAATTAAAATTCTGAAATGACTGAAGTGACCAATAAATGGAAAGTATTATATCCTGCTCATCACAATAATGATGATAGTAATAATAACAACAATAATCAAATTAATCTCTCTGTCAATTCCCCAAGACAGGCATTTATTTTTTGCCTGAACTGCCAATATCAATATCATGGGAATTTACACTGTAATGGCTGTTGCCTGCATATGCTAAGCATGCCGTAATGGTATGCAGTTGTACCACAGATCATAGACCACTACCAACCATGTGGCCCGAAAAACTACATAATCCAAAAGTTTATGGTAAATATCGACATTGTACTCATTTACCACAGAACATTTCAAAACCTATGCCATAGCATGGAGATTGAAAGTGTAGTTGTGCACCAACTTTTCAGTGCACCTGACTACACCACTCTACTGTGGGTGATAAATGTGTACACACAAATATTCTGCTTGTTAACCCATTAACGACGGGTGACTAGATATCACGTCGAGTGGTTTTTGGGCTACACGCCGGGGACGCGTTATTTTGTCCAGCCCGGCGCGCTGGCTTGCGGCCAGTGCGGCCAAGAATCCCGACGCGTTAGGCTTGTGCGTTCAAGAGTCCCGGAACTTTGGCCGAAATGGTCCCGTCGGGAAGGGGTTAAGGACCTACCCCAGTCAGGGAAGGACCTTTAGCTGTATGTAAATGCACTTTCATTTTCCAAGTCCCCACTGCTACCATATTTAACCCATTCACGGCAGGGCGATTCCTACTTTGAATGGTCACAATTTTGAGGTTTTTGAATGTATAGGCCTAACGCCTCGGGATTCTCGGGCGCACTAGCCGCGAGCCTGGGCTGTCCGCTTACCCCGAGCACTGGCCTTGGCTAAATATCTCTTCACCGGTGTCTGACGCAAAAACCACAAAACGTGTCAGTACGTCATCCAGCGCGAATGGGTTAAAAACCCACATGTGGACACATACACTGATAGCGTAGACAGACCTTAACCTATTAACCCAATACCTCGAATGGGTTAAAAACCCACATGTGGACACATACACTGATAGCGTAGACAGACCATAACTTATTAATAAACACAATTTAACAGACCTACAAGGAATGTACATCCAAACAATACTTCAGATCCTCTTCCCCCTAAAAATACCAGTTATCCCTTTTTTTATTTCACAAATTACTCCAATGTGAATAATGCCCATGTTAACAATAGTGGTTCTTTAACTGTATCAACCCATTCATGCCAGGGCTCATATTTGCATAATCACGCTCCCGCCAACTAGATAACAACCGCACACAGTAACTAAGCACAAAATCTCTCCCTGCACGATGCCGTGCTGCGCCTCTATGAGCACTTTTCACCCACCTGATTCAATGGGGTGATAAAATGGAACTCCTATGATTATGTACATACATAACAATTTAAAACATATGTTTTGAGGGAGTGATAAAGACATGATATCATGCCACCTGGCAACAATGGGTTGAGGAAGGAAACTTGCTCTTTCATGTATTCCATACATAATACGCTAAAGTATGCTAAAACAAATATAAAACACACATATTCTTTTCTGATAAACCACTGGATTTTAACCCAACGATGATAGATGGCATTAACCCTTTCCCGACGGGGCACTCGCTACGCGAAGACCCCTATGCCGGGCGATTGCAATATTGCATTGAAATCGTCACACTGGCATGACGCCCCGGCATCGGGAGTTTGGCTGTGTCACACGGGTGTGACGCACCGTCGTCATAGGGTTAACACAAGCTGGTCGAGGTTGCAGCCCAAATTCTAGATGGCACTTCTACATACCATGACAATGGAGAATGCCCTGTTCTGTGCACTACATAGGCTACGCTCCGATAGTACTAGTTGTATCAAAATCCTTTTTTCTTTTCTTTCATTGAAGAACAACAATTTGACCAGAATCCAAGAAGGGAGGGGGGCGACAATGAATTTTAACCTTGGCATTACAGTAAGTGCACAATAATTATTTCCCTGCCTCATTGGGTTTAAACCTATTATTTCTGCTCTAGTATATCAGTGTGTATTTACATCTAACCATGTGTAAAAATATTTCTACACAGGAGATAATAAAATATAAACACATAGGAAACAATTGCATTATTTTCTCATCATTTGCAAAAATCCAAATAAAATAAACAAAACTGAGAAGCAAAGAAACATGAAAATGCAATTTCAAATAGCAAGCAAGTGTTCCTTTGACATGTATGAAAATGCAACTAATGATAGATGAACTGATATAAATAATAACGACAAGAAAATTATTAGTTGAGATTTTCAAAATTTCTTAATTAAACATAGATAACTTCACTAGATAAACAGGAATAATCAGAAGGGTAACTATGCATAATATCCTATGCAAAATCTTTGATATATATATACTGGATTAGCATTGAAAATAAACAGGTGTAGAAACCTGGGGATTTTACAGTGCCTATTTGTAATTATAATAAAATGAGATATTCCTACAGCAACTAGCACAATTATAGGGAAAAAAAGAATCCGTCAATTTCATTTTCAGGTGTCCCTATTAAAGGAGCTTATTAAAAAAAACATTGAAACGTGCCATATGTAAAGAACTAAAATCATTAATATGATAATAACCGACACAAATTCTCTAATAGTAATCAATGTTGTCTGCAATAAAATCCCTCAATCCAACATGTGATGGCATAATCCAAATTTAACTAACATTAAAAAAAGAAAAAAGAATAAAGCAAACATAAATATTTGAAAATAATGTCCCTATTAGAAGGAAAAAAAAAAAATAAATAACAATAAATAAATGACGAAAATGGAGTCTCATTCCATAATGCTTTCAGAAATTTTAAAGCAATTTGCAAAGAAATCAGAAACTCTTATTTTTGAGTTTGTGTTCATATCAATTAAACAAACTCTAGATTTGTAATCATTGCTGTTTATGGAATTTGATTTAGCTCTGTAGCTGTTGAGATTGTTACTGGCAATTTGTTTAGAGACAAAAAAAAAAAATCCTTTGGTTTACAAAACCTCTCGATAAAATGTGTTGAGGATTTCGGATATTCAAAATGATTCTATTCTACCTAATTTCCTTATTAAGAAAACTAACAATTAAATTACAATAAGGAACTGTAAACTTAGTTAGAGGATATAGACAATTTGATATACATTGATAATTCTGCTCTAAAAAGAATGAACACATTAAAGTCCTGACAATTTTCACTTCTAGTTAAATCAGATTCATGGATACACTATGTGTGTGCCTGCAAAAACCAGCCCACGACAACTAACCTAGCCTGTATTTCTAGGCGTAAAATCTTGTGTCATCACTTCAACCCATTGCCGACAGGGCTACTTTGGCTCTAAATGGTCGAAATGCTGGGTATTCTAGCGCATAAGCCTAACACCTCAGGATTCTCGGCCGCACTAGCCGCAGGCGAGCACAGTACGCCCAATCACCCGGTGTGCCGGCCTTGACCAAATATCCCATCCCCGGCATCTAACCCAAAAACCAATAGACGTGATATCTTGTCACCCGTCATTAAGGGGTTAAAACCAGAAAATAAACTTGATGGAAATTTACAGTCTGCTCTTTAACCCTATGGCGACGGTGCGTCACACTCGTGTGACACAGCTAAATTCCCGATGCCGGGGCGTCATGCCAGTGTGACGTTTCCAATGCAATATTGCAATGGCCCGGCATAGGGGTTTTCGCGTAGCACGTGCCCCATCGGGAAAGGGTTAAAAAAAAAGAAAGAAAAAAAAAAAGAAGAATCCTAACTGCTTGCTGAGGATGCAAAGTTCCTGATATATTTAAAATAGATACAACAACTCTAATGTGACTGTCAGAAAGTAATAGTCCTGAAATATCAGTGCCACACAAATTTCTTGTTTAATTAACTGTAACAAAATCTGTCAACCAAAGCATTTTTAGTGGTTTATGTTACCATGTAATTTTTGACCCAATGATGATAGATGTTAGACATACACAGAGAGAAATTACATTCCTTAAATGCACTGAATCATATTCCCTAATATTGAATTTATACACAAAACATGTGATACATCCTGCATTCACTAAAAACGTCCAAGTAATCAAAAGTCCCAGTTATTCCCAACTATTAAGGTGTAAGATATAAAATCCTCTAATGTTGGCAATTTTCTGTCTGAATTCATATTCTCTATCACCTGATTATATTCAAAAGTATATATAACGTACCTAAAGTCAAATCCAGCTATATTATTCAGAATTTGTGTGTGAATTAAACATTTAATTAATAGAAGCATCATATACAAATGAGCTTCTCATTTGCATCCATTACTTATATATTCCTACATGTCACTTTACTACACATGAGAATAAGACATCATATCTAATTGAGATCTTCTAGTAAAGAATTACATTAAAAAATATCATCTATGTAGAGAATATATACCCTATCATGGTTTCTTTATCTTGCATTTTCTTATAGGCATTATATAAATATCTAAGAATTTTATTCTGAAGAGACTAACTGGCATCTCACTCTCACGATTGCCAACACTTCCAATATGAACAGATCCATGGTTCTCATACCACAATCTGACTGACTCCATTTCAGTAATATTTTACATGGTAAGACTATTAACCAGTTAACACTGAGTGATAAGATATCCCACCAAGTGGTGGCACTACCTGCTGCCGGGGATGAGATAATTTGTCATGGTTTTCCATTACCCAGCGTGCCAGGTGATCAGGCATGTTGCGGTTGGCCACAGCCAGACCGAGTGAATAGCCCAAGGTGCTAGGCTTACTCCAGCATTTAGACCAATTGGTACCAAAATAGCTCCATCAAGCAACAGTTTAATTAGGCAATGGAATCTGCTGAGAAATCATCACAAACATTTTCTAATAAATAAACTTGAAAAGAGGAAAAATAAAACAATAAATAAAATTATGTTAACATCCCATCATCATTACCTATTTCACTTTTGCTATCCTACTAATCACCATCATGGTCATTAATAGTATCATTATTTTCTTCCACATCACCATAATCATTATCGTCACAATTATGGGAAAATTGCTATTCTATACACTTTACTAGATATCACTTTATTTTCCTTGTATGTAGGCTGACTATGAAAGTTTCAGAGAAGTTATGGTTAGCAGATCCCCCAAATAAAAAGACAAACTAATCTGTCAGTTCAAATGTATAAATAACTGCCAAGTGCCTTTCACAAAAAATAACTACAAATGTAATCCTTAACCCTGCAAACAGCTTTTCCTTTCAACCCATATGTAAGGCAGTTTCATTGTATAATACCTAACCTGACTCTTATTGACATTAAACAGAATAGAGAGGATTATGACATTATTCTATGAAAAATAGGAGAAAAATCCCTATCCGTTTTGCTGCTCTGGTATTATGAATGTTAAGATATAAATCAATAGATAAAAATAATAAAATCACAAATTCTAAAAAATAAATTAAAAAAAAAATAAAAAAAATTGATGTGTGCCAAGTCTGCACCACTAGTTAGTTTGAAATAATTGAAAAAAGGCAAGAGAAGACTTTCTCATATTGGGTCCCAAATACAAGGATCTCT
The DNA here is from genome assembly GCF_977035675.1 of Penaeus japonicus. NCBI lineage: Eukaryota > Metazoa > Arthropoda > Malacostraca > Decapoda > Penaeidae > Penaeus > Penaeus japonicus. The sequence goes on from NW_028234441.1 coordinate 12,124,475, forward strand.
CCAACCTTTGTAATAATATTTTTCCCAATCAAGGAATATGTTCTTGCAGTTGAGACAATTGCGTTGGTGATAAATGTGTCAAAAACAGAAATATATGAGCAAATACCAAAAATGACATCTGAGCAATGGTCAAATATTATTCCAAATGTCAGCTAACATCATGATGATACTGACTACCGACTTGAAAGAGCTTTCAACCACTAGCAGCACAGCTATTCACCTAAATATATAAATAGTTTTTTCCTCTAAATACAAGTAATAGAACAACATTTGGCTTGTGATCAGAGTGGCCTTGGATCAGCCCTCTACTAGTCATACATTGTAGATGTTATGCTAAAATATTCAAGGACACAGGGTGATGGAGCTTAAAATGTTAGTGCACTCTAGAGAGTTTCTAGCTTTTTGGAAACTAAGGCTTGTCAATCAAGTCAATAATGCATAAAATAGTATTTGGATTTTCTCAACTCCTAAGTCTAGGATTATAAGTCTTGTGTGATATACCCTTATATTGATAGCTCGAGTTAAACCTACATGCCTGCTCCTAATTATCTGCTCATGATATGAAACAATCTAGCAAGCAGCAAAATATTGCATTCTAAGCTAAAACATTGTAAATGTCTTTTGGAGTACACTAACACTTTTTAGTGTATGCTTCATTGCCATTCTTACATTCTTGATGAAGCACATAAGAGATAAAAAATAAAGTGTATTTCTTAGTCTCTTGTCTTCAACTTCTCCCTTCTGACTCTGCACTCGCCCAGTTTAAGAAAATATAACGTTCTCCTACTTCAACTTTCAGTTACAAAATTATCCCCATCTTACAACCAGAGGCTAAAAAAAACTAAGTACAGATATCTCAGGCCCATAAAAATCTTGCTGGCAGTTTGGAATCCTTGTTTCTAGTATGCTTCTACATAACTTACATAAATTTCTAGGCCTAAAATTTCTATGAGACTTAGATGAAGTGGAATGATTTTCCCAGGCATAAATGTGCCACATTTCTTTTTTGCCAATACTTACAGCACAATTCTTTCAAGTAAAAAATCAGAGAAAGGTGAAAGAACGTAACTGACTTCATATAGACTTTTCAGTCATATTGGCAACTGTTTTCTTCTTTTCTTCTTTTGCAAAGACATAATCATGATAAAATCATGACCATTTCTGTTTAAATCTTTATGTATTTCAGGTCATCTCAATATCACCAAGTTGAAGTATTCATATATGCCAGGTAATAGTATTTGTTAACCCTTTGTTCTATTTGCCAAAATCATGCCTCACTGTACTTTTTAAATGGAGCTCTATTAGCTACAGCTGTGACATCATCTTATACACTGTTGAAAACTGGCAGGATCCCCCCCCTTCTTGCCCACCCCAACCCCTCTTTCTTCAGTGAAAGAGATGCATGAAAGTGTCATCTGATAGATCTGGTAACTGTAATAATCTCAATCATGTCATTTACAACTAGCTACGATAAAGTTTTAAAAAAGAAAGTGTTCTACAAGGTGATGAGATCTGTTTTTCTTTTCTTTATAATTTTGAAAATTCAAGAAAAATGTGTCTATACAAATGCAGTTGCAAAGGAGTACATATATATGTAACTATGTAAAACGTGTACTTCTAGGGTGTGATCATGACAAGATAGGACGTCTCCTAGTCACTGATTATTAGACCTACCAGAACTCGCCCATTTTCTTCCTTCTTTGAATTTATTGTTATCTTAATTATTATAACTTCCATAATAAAATAATAATACTGTTCCTAAAACTATATCAAGGAATGGGTTATATAGAGGAGGTCATAGCCTAGTATTTGTAAAGATCAAAATAATAAAATAACATCATGGTAGTGAATGCATATACACATGTACTCCCAGCATTATCGGGCAAAAAGAGATAACAAGAGATAAGATTTTATGCGCTACTGTTCTATGACTAGATAAAATCTAATAAAAGAAATATTTTTGTCAAGTCTGCAAACTCTTTAATGAACACATATCATGTTACCTGCCTCTCTGCACACTAATGCGCAAATATGTTGACAAATAACTTTTTGAGAAAGTCCAGCATGGATGAGACAGCTCTACTTTAATGATTTGATGATATACTTTTTCCTGAGCCTCTATTGCACAATCATTACCTCGCAATGGAGAAATGTTTAATGATCATCTAATTGGATCCTCAAAATAGTGAATAATTCACTGGTGAACAAAGGCTAAACAACCAAGCAACCTTGAGCGTGGCTCCTGGCATCCATTCGTATGAATATCCTTCTTCAGTAACTATGAAATCCCCTCCTAAGAAAATCCTAATCTGATCCATATAGTTACTATTCCCAGAGAGTTTTTGTCCCTGTCCAACTACTAATTCTTTGCTTCTATTTAGCTTCTTAACCTTCTGCATCTGAGTCAGTAATCAGGATCCTACACGAATGATGAATGTCACATCCACTTTCATCCAAAGCATGTCACATTTCTACTGGCAATAGGAGATATATTGCTGTATCTAGTCAAGTTGCCCATTTGCAACTTCTCCTGACTTTGCACATGCGAGTGGCTCCCAACCGCCAGGGAGGAAGAGGAGTAATCCATATAAAATTATTTCAACCTTATGATGCAGGAGATGGTTGAACATCAAATGAATAAATATATAAATGAATTATGTTCTATACCATTTCTCGACAACAGTAAATAATTTTTTTTTCTTTCTGAGCTGGCCTAATTGAGAAAAATAACAAGCAAAAACATGAAACAGCAAGGCAATCTGAACTTACTAGTACAACTCCTTCAATTCACTCCAAGAGAACTGAAATTCTTACCAAGATGCCGGTCACTTACAGCAAGAAGACAATCAATACATACCAAAGTCACTTCTAAGTCAAGTTGCACATTTTTTCTTTTTTCTCCTGTTGCACTTAACAAGCCAACTAATTCATATAGAAATTTACATTTTTCTTTTCTATTCTTTGGCAGCAAACTTCTGTATTTCTTTTTAAAAAAAGGCAATAAAGAAGCCAGATTCTTTTCACAAAAGAGTAAAAATTTTAAATCATATCATTACTAATTTGCTAATATCAATGTTTATTTCATATTTGAATGTTTCCAATATTAAATCACCTTGAAGGTCGACAAGCAAAGTTGTAAGTTGTGTTCCAGGACATATAAATAAATTAAAACTTCAGCACATCTCTTAAGAAATAGGGCTGGCGTGACCCTATATTTAGGTACAATGAATTTACAGTCCCACAACCAACACTTAGTTTCACTGAGACTACTGTATGTGGAGGTAGGTAACAGACAGGAAGTTAGCAAGTAGTGAGGAGGAAGCAAGAGGCAGAGCTGGAGAGTAAAGGAGAGTCTGGGGTGGCAGACAGGCAAAAGGCCAGAAAAGGTGTAGGTATAGGTTGGGGAGATGGTGAGACGGGGGTGAGGGCCTGGGATGGATGGCAGACTGTTGGGAGTAGGGACTAGGATGAATCGCAGACAGGATTAGGGACTGGGATGGATGGCAGATGGTTGGGAGTAGGGACTGGGATGGATGGCAGATGGTTGGGAGTAGGGACTGGGATGGATGGCAGATGGTTGGGAGTAGGGACTGGGATGGATGGCAGATGGTTGGGAGTAGGGACTGGGATGGATGGCAGATGGTTGGGAGTAGGGACTTGGATGGGTGGCAGACAGTTGGGAGTAGGGAGTGGGATGGATAGCAGACAGTTGGGAGGGGGGACAACTGCATCAGTTGAGAAAGCAGGTGAGGGATAAGGTAAGGTTTCTGTATAGAAAAAAAATAAGGGTTTATTTAAAGGAAATGGGATTGTAACCCTAGAACCTCCATGGGTTTCCTTGCAATTTTGCCAATCAAATTAATTTTTGCAGGTTAACATTAGCATATTAGCGATATATATGAAAAATGAAGAAAGAGAATCAAGTATGATTTTTTCTATGAATCTTGGCTTTCTCACTTTAATTTTTCTAGATTACATTTTACCGCATTGCTTTCTTAAAAAAGAAAAAAAAAATTCACACTTGTAGTACACCGATTTTTGTTTCACTGTAAATATATTCCAACACTTCACTTTTTACTTTCACAACCTATCACAACAATAAGCACTTTTACCACCACAGAGCAAACCACATTGAAAACACTATCACTATATTTCCATCACTTCACTATAATGAGATTGATGTCGCCTTGCAATCTCCTTATCCACTGATGAACTTTTCTTTCCCACTTTTCTGAAACACTAAAGAGAGTGCTTAATCACATAAACCAAACCCCAACTCACTTTGTAATCTCCTGAAAGGCGTAACCATCCTGCCAGTTTTCCTGAAAGGTGGCCCCAACCCTCTGAGTGACAAATTGTCCTAGCCTTAACCGATTCTGCATGCATTTCTGCCGCGCTTCTTTCTTCTCTATATTTGACTTCTCAATTAGTAATTTCTTGACTACTTCAATGCACTTATTAATTTGTAATTGTTTCTGTTCAAGGAGTTTGCTCTGACTCTGTAGCTGTCG
>NW_028234441.1:12136485-12141485 GCF_977035675.1 Penaeus japonicus
TGAGTGCATGTGTGTGTCTGGGTGAGTGCATGTGTGTGTCTGGGTGAGTGCATGTGTGTGTCTGGGTGAGTGCATGTGTGTGTCTGGGTGAGTGCATGTGTGTGTCTGGGTGAGTGCATGTGTGTGTCTGGGTGAGTGCATGTGTGTGTCTGGGTGAGTGCATGTGTGTGTCTGGATGAGTGCATGTGTGTGTCTGGGTGAGTGCATGTGTGTGTCTGGGTGAGTGCATGTGTGTCTGGGTGAGTGTATGTGTGTGTAGGCTTGTGTAGGCTTGTGTAGGCTTGCGTAGGCTTGTGTACACGTGTGCATGTGTAGGCTTGCATACACATGTGTGCATGTGTATAGGCTTGCGTTCACATGTGTATGTGTGTGCAAATGCATGTAAAGGTATGTGGATATGTGGATATGTGGGTATGTGTGGATATGTGGGTATGTGTGGATATGTGGGTATGTGTGCTTATGTGTGCTGTGCATGTAAGTGGTGGGAATGCTTTTATGCATGTCTGCATAACGACATGTGAGTGTTCTTTAGTCTTCAGAAACTATCTAATTCAATTTATATACTTTGAATTTTATTGTAGCAGCTTTGCAATAATCATGTAATTCTTTAGAAGACATATGTTGGCTACATTTTATTTGCATTTCTACTAAGGTATATGTTGTACATTTATCTTTTTCAAATGTGTATGCTTTCTTGAAATCTTGTTTATGTAACTTGGATATTGTGGTCAATATTTACTACAATTTGAATGTACCACAACCTTTGTTTGTGTGTGTGAAAATGTGTGTGTGGGATGCTTGTATGAATGAACATGCGCTTGCAGGTATGCTTACATATCCAAATATCTATTTGAGAAAGCATCTTGTGAATATTCTTGACATTGGGCATGTATAATCAGCATGTTTACATAGCTTACAAATGAGCATGTACTTTACGTGCAAGATTAGAAGTGTATACACAAGCTTATCAGTCTATGTAATTTCTTGTGGATCATTACAAGGCCTATTTTTCTACCATTACAAATATCACATAATGCAACCAGAAAATAATTGTGCAAACAAAATGTGTGACTCAATGAAAATTCAGAATATCTGAAGATTAAAATTGTTCTACTAGAATATTTCTTAACAATGAGCAGAAAAACAAAATCAGCTGATCTTCCTCTCAACTGGAATGCACAGTTTAAACAACACAAAAAAGATATTTACAACAGAAAGAAATATCTTATACAACACATGCCTGATTGCACTAGAATTGATACAAGAAGCATTACATGTGAAAATAAATTTCATGAAGACGAAATACATAATCAAATTATGATTGGTTATCAATCTGTTTTGGATGTTCTTTCTGTGTTCCTGAGACAGGGATACCAGTAAATCTTGCTTATCTTTAGTTAAGTATCAATAAATACTTTCTTTTGTAAAGTAGAAGTAGCAAGTATTACATTTTCCAAAAGGTGGAAATATCAACTAGCCTTAAGAATAGCTAAAACTTATCAATAATGACAGCCCTTGGCAAATATTTAACTTTTAATTTAATTTTAAAATCTCAATCACCTATGCATTTACTTTGCTTTAACGTAAATAGAAAATCTACAATTTTTTATGAAAGTCCCAAGTACTTTCCAAACAAAACCCACACCAAATAATGCAAGTGTACTATCAGTAAATATATCTCTAACCTTCTCCAGCCTCCCTGCCTCAAGAAACATCTGAAGCTGGCTGTCCGACCTGGCTCCCACCCTGGCCACCTCCCCCGCCAATCTGGGGTTTCCACGGGTCCCCCTTGGGGACGTTAGGTGACGCTTGGCTTTGGGAGTCTTCTTACTGGATGGTCTGACAGGTTCACCTGTAGGATCCAACTCCAAGTCTCCTGTCAAGGGCTTGTCTGGAGTTCCAGTACAGTTAGAGGACTTGTTTATCTTGGCAGAAGTCTTGGAGTTGTCGTCCATCTCAGGTGCTCCAGTCAGGACACCATCAGGAGCTCCACATGGTTGGTCAGCCGAGTTGAAGTGCTTGTTACTTTTGTTGTCACTGTCCTGTGTTTTATCCCATCGTTTCTGTGAAAGGCTTTGAGCCAAATTCACATGCATACTTCTATCAATTTCTTGTATTTCTACTGTCCCCTGGGTACTACCCCGAGCAAAAGATACACTCTGAACCTGTCTGTTAGAACTAACAGGAACTTCAGGCTGTGATCCGTACTGTCCGATATTCTTTTTCATCATCACATCATGACCACCTACATTAGCCTGTAAAGCCTTTGGTGAACAAGGCGTGACTTGCTTGGAACCCAAGTACATAGAGGAGTCTACCTTAGGTACAAGAGGAGGTACTGCTGCTGGTTCCCCAAGATTTACAAGTGGTTTCCCTGCTTCTTGTGATCCTGAATTACTCTGTATTGGTAACTGGGGACTAGAAATAGCACTTCTTGGGGCTTCTCCACCATTCTCATTATCTGAGGTAACCAAAAAGGAGGTTTCTATTACCCTTCCTCCAATCCGTGCCTCCAGAAGCTCTTGTTTTCGAGGATCCAGGACACTGAAGTGATCCATCTTAACACCTGTCACCGCTCCTGGAATGAGGATTCATAATCAGAAAATGCGATCTAAGAAATATAAAAATAACAATAATAATAATAACAATAATCATTAGAATAATCATAACAATCAATATTAATAATAATAATAATGACAATGACAACACTAATAATAACAACAACATTAATTCTACTAATAATACTTCAAAAAGAGCAAAACAAAATATTTTTAAAATTCCTCAGTAATTTCAATTTCTTCCTATATGACATACAAGTTTTTATCTAATTCAGTTATTTACACTTGGCTAGTTATCAAAGTACGAGCAAACACGTCTAATTTATCTTTTCAAATCTGCTTAAAATTCCTGCTTTTTCTTTTAGACGGAAACAACATGCAAGCATAGAATAACAGGAAATGTTTCCAGCTTCTGCATTAACTGTAGTATTACATTTGTGATTTACCTTTTGTAAAGCAACATTTTTCATATCAATGATCCCACTACGCAAATATCCTGTGTCATATAAAACATATAAACATTGAATTTCTTAGCCTAGCTTAAGACAACATAAAATAGAATTATCTCCTCTTCAAATAGTAATAGCAGTTCTCACACACCCCCAAAATTAGTGTCTGATGGGTAAATAAGGTCCAAATTCCTTGGAAAAGCGATTTCTTCATACCATGAGGCAATAACCGACCTCAGATTTGTTCTTTGTGTGAAAACATGACCCGCTCTCTGAAATATTTGTCGGAAGTCTTGCCATTTTCTGCTCTTATCAAAATAAATAAAACACTATTCTCAGCTCGACTATAGCACAGAATTTAATTAAAAACCCTTGCATATCAGAGACATTTTGCAATGTAGGAAAGGCATTCTGAAAAAAAAGAGGAAAATCTGAAGGAATCTTGCATACCAGAACAACATGAGATCTTGTTATTTACCAAACTGGACAAAACAAATTTCCTGGGTGTTTCAGCATTTCATCAAATAATTTACTGGAATGGCAAGGTTTCTCCCTTCCATTCTGAGCTGCAACCTTCGAAATCTCAAAACTATGAGCCTGATAACCTCCCACACTACAAAGATCAGGCCCATTATTCACTCTCCTTCCCCAGGGCAAAAGGGCAGGATTCCCGATGAAACGAGGAACCCCGTCTCATTTTTTCACATTTCCACACATCCCGAGACCCGTCTCTCCCTGGCAGAGAGGAGGGGAGGAAACGCAAAATCTCACAGGACGGGAAAATAGAACTAATCCCGGGGCAGCCACACACACACACCTCCATTACGCCACGCAGAGGCCTTCCCTCGCCACCTATTTGGCTCCATAATTCCATTTTCCCGAGGCATTTCCACGCTTTGCACCTCACCGAGACACACTTACGTCCTCGAGGCTGCCATGAGGGCGATCCCCGAAAGGATTCGTCTCGGGACAAGGCATAAGGAGCACCTTTTCCACCTCGGAGATAAAGCTCGGGAAAAGCGAGTGTTTACGAAGTGCCTTTCCTCTGGCCATCGATTCAGGCCGTTTTGCCTCCTTATTCCACTTACCCAGAGACATTTCGGCGTGTTCCCTACGTAGTCCATAACTTCATAGTAGCACGTCCCGATATGAAGTTGAAATTGGCACAAAGCTCTTTCGCACTCATAGAAAATCGATGAAAATTGCAAAATCTTCCTCACTCCTTCGTCAACAATGAGGGGGATGAGGCGCGTCCGCCGGCAAAGCCCACACGTAGAAAATGGGAATATTCCCCTATTTTTCTCTCTTTTTTCTCTATTTTGGGCCGATTTTCACACTCTCGACACTGTCATCGCCACAACACGGTGCATAATAAGTGTAGAAAATGCCAGCAAAACGGCAGGCTATTATGACAGCGAATTATAATGTGTTCACGAGCAAGAATTAGAGAATGTCCACCTGGAACACAGACTTTTTCTTTATTTTTCACTTATTCGCCTCTTATTTCTCGCCAGAACTTGCTATGCGCATTCCCAGAGCATCGCTATAATCAAATAAAGAGATAGCCAAGAACAGATATACTGTTATGCGTTTCTTTAGAAGCAGAACAACACGGAACCCAACAAAGAACATTTAGAGCATTTCATATTACCATAACCGTGTAAAATATGTTAAATGATATCTGTTTAATCTACAATTTTTCTAAGACTGCATTAGCATAAACCTATAATTCGGGTGATTATATTTACTTATTTATCAAGATCATATTCAATGTACGTTTGAACTTGACTAGTTTATCATGGTGGTTTAATATTTTCTTAAGTCACACGTCAGAAATGTAAGCATAGGTAAGAATGAATGCAGGTAGTTAAATGCATTTATAATTAATGTAATGTTTTCAGTTTTAAATAACAAAGAGTACAGGTCATCTAGTTGTAAGTAATAATGAATAGAACGAATGTATTTATAAGTAGTAATGAATACTGTGAAGGTG
>NW_028234441.1:12146182-12148682 GCF_977035675.1 Penaeus japonicus
AGAAGAGCCTTCAAGGGGTTCTATGGTTACTCAATCTATTTTAAGACGAGACTTTTAACGTCGGGGAGAATTATTCAGGCGTCCATCACTGCCTCAGCCGGACGAGGGCGTATCTACCTTGCATGAATCTAATTACCCAGAGTATCGCTCGATTTAGTAGCCAAAGCAGCGATGTGAAGTGTACATTGCAAATGCAATGAGATGTAAATCGAAGTCTCTACAGGTTGTGCAATTCTCTAAAGTTCGAACAAAGATACACTGTACTCAAGTCAATCGACTTTTAAAACACTGATATAATTTACATGTTGGTTATCTTTCGTGTTTTGTTGTTGTTGTTGTTTTTTCAAACTTAAAACTAAATTATTGTGATTATAATCTATCTCAAGAAAGCGAGAAAGCTTTGGAAAGCTTCTTTAGACAGAGGAGAAGCTAAGGTGATAGAGGGGAGAAAGCTTTGTCTCCTTTCTCCCCCCCTCCACTCCTTGCTGTCGTGCTCCTCTTCTCCGTTGTGTGTGATTAGCACCTACATACGAGCTTTTCTTTACGCTTAAAAAAGAATTTTAGAAGATATCAAATGAAAAGCACAGCTACAATACTTTGTAAAGGAAACATTACTTCACTACTGTGTTGAGAAGAAATGCCTTGCTTATGCTAACATGTCGTTTTTGAAAGTCATCATAATTAAAAGGCCACATTTTGACGAAGATCCTAGACTAAGGCAAATAGGCCCATTCCAAAGTCTCTCAGCTTTTCCCAATGCATCCTCCCCACCCCCCAAGGACAACGTGCGATACAGACAGCGGTGGAGAGCGTCGTCGGGAGGAAATGCAGGAGACTCTGACGTCAGGAGAACTTCCTCCCAAGTCATGGCGTCCGGGAACAGATTTTCTTCTCTGTGATCTTAATCAATAGCACACATTTTGAACAATAATATATCGGTGGATCTGAGCCGAATGTGGGACGTGTTTTTCGTCAGGAGATTACAATCGTTTCGCTAGACCAAACAAGACTGAACGATGGTCTCTCTCTCTCTCTCTCTCTCTCTCTCTCTCTCTCTCTCTCTCTCTCTCTCTCTCTCTCTCTCTCTCTCTCTCTCTCTCTTCCTCTCTCTCTCTCTTCTCTCTCTCGTCTCTCTTCTCTCTCTTCTCCCCTTCTCCCTCTCTCTCTCCCTTCTCCCTCCCCTTCACTCTCTTCTCACCTTCTTCCTACTTCCCTCTCTCTCACCCTTTCCCTCTCCCTCACCTCTTTCCCTCTCCCTCTCTCACTTCTTTCCCTCTCTTCCTTTCCTTCTTCCCTCACCTTCTTCTCCCTCCCCTCTTCCTCTCCCTCTCCCTCTCCCTCTCCCTCTCCCTTCTTTCACTTTCCCTCACCTTCTCCTTCTCCTTACTTCTCTTCTCTCCCTTCACCTTCTCCTTCTCACCGCTCCCATCTCCTCTCCCTCTCCCTCTTTGGACCTGGGAGGGGGGGGGGCGGGTGGTGTGTTGGGGGCGTGGGGGTGGGTGGGGGGGTCTCCTTCTCCTTCTCTTCTCCTTCCTCCTTCTCCCTCTCCCACACCCTTCTCCCTCTGCCTCTCCTTCTCCCTCATCCTCTCCCCCTCCCTATCTCCCTCTCCCTTCCCCTCACCTTCTCCCTCTCCCTCTCCCTTGCCCTCACCTTCTCCCCTCCTTCCCCCTCCCCCTCACCTTCTCCCTCACCTTCTCCCTCTCCTTCTCCCTCTCCTTCTCCTTCTCCCTCCTTTACCCTCTCCCTCTCCCTCACCTTCTCCCTACTCCCTCTCCCTCACCTATCTCCCCTCTCCCTCCCTCACCTTCTCCCTCTCCCTCTCCCTCACCTTCTCCCTCTCCCTCTCCCTCTCCCTCTCCCTCTCCCTCTCCCTCTCCCTCACCTTCTCCCTCTCCCTCTCCCTCTCCCTCTCCCTCTCCCTCACCTTCTCCCTCTCCCTCTCCCTCTGATAAGCGATCTTTGTTTCATGACACTGGCAGTTACCCATTTCAAAGCGTTGTTCAATGGTTAAGTGGTTAACCCATTGCCATTTACATTATGGCTCCTGGACTTTTCTTTGCATACAAATTTTTTCAGAATCATCGTATTCTTAGCTAATTCCTGGCTCGAGGCTCTGCATGACATCTGCATAAGAAAGCAACTGGAACCTGATCTACTTTCTTCTGAGATTTATTAACATGCACTGTATGCCGGTGTCTCATTCTCCCAGTACGACTAACATGCAGAGAAGACAATCCACTTGTACTTCCTCATTGCATATCATATTGAACTCTTGCAATGCCGGATAATTTGTTTGGCATTGCGTTGTTGTTATTTTTGTCTTTGCGAAATATGGTGCAATGAAAAGAGGACAATTCCGTTCTGGAATGGAATGACGGAAGGGTGGGAGGGGAGGGAGTGAAAGGAGGAAGGAGATTAGATGGAGGGTGATAAGAGAGGAGAGGAGGAGAGGAGAAGGAGGAGGAACGAGGGAAAGAAAGAAACGGGTAGAGGGTTA
>NW_028234441.1:12168682-12171182 GCF_977035675.1 Penaeus japonicus
AGAGGTGAGCACATGAAGGCAGATTCACAGGTGTCAGTTCGTTCTACTTTTTCAAGGCGGGGGTGAGGGGGGCGGGGGGAAATGTGGGTGGGGATGAGGGCGGGGGGGGGAGGGGTTAGGGCTAGAGAAACATATGTCGAAATATTTCAAACAAAGTGATACGTAGGCTTGACCTGACCTCTGACTTGAAAACAACACCCCTTGTAGGTACGAATTAAACAAAAATAAATAAATAAAATAAAATCACAAGGCAAAACCTAATCAAAATAAGATTTTAAAACTACACTGTCAGTAAATATATTTTAATAAAAAGTCACAAGGCAAAACCTGATTAAAATACTTAATTTCATCCATTTTGAGAAATTAATATCATGATAACAGATTAATAATCACCCCCCTAGCGATCGACCAACGAAAACGGCCTTAACACGAGAAACAAAAAACGACGAAACGAAAAGGTCAACGAAAACGGAAAACGAAGGTCACCGAATAAAAGGAAAAAACGAAAAGGAGAAAACGAAAAGGTTAATGAAAATGGAAAACGAAGGGATCCCCGAATACGGAAAACAAAGAGGTTGACGACGACGGAAAAAAAACGAAAAGAAAAATCAAAGAAAACGGAAAAATGAATAAGTTAACGAAATAGGAATACGAATAGGTCAACGAAAACGAAAAAAAAAACGAAGAAGTCAGCGACAAAGGAAAGAGAACAGGTTAACGAAAACGGAAAAAAACGAAGAGATCAGTGAAAACGGAAAGAATACGAGAAGCAGAAACACGACAAGCAAGTGGGAAAATCTTTCAATTAAAAGACATCTTAAATGGACAATTCCCTGAATTCTCTTCCCTAGCACTAAGGTGATTAGCGGATTAGCCAATCAGCGACTAAAACCACAAGTAGCGATGGCCCTCTAATCATGCTGGCCCAAATGAGAGAGAGAGAGAGAGAGAGAGAGAGAGAGAGAGAGAGAGAGAGAGAGAGAGAGAGAGAGAGAGAGAGAGAGAGAGAGAGAGAGAGAGAGAGAGAGAGAGAGAGAGAGAGAGAGAGAGAGAGAGAGGAGAGGAGGGAGAGAGAGAGAGAGAGAGAGAGAGAGAGAGAGAGAGAGAGAGAGAGAGAGAGAGAGAGAGAGAGAGACTGAGAGAGAGAGAGAGAGACTGAGAGAGAGAAAGAGAGAGAGAAAGTAATATTAACATTAATAAAAACAATGAAATCAGGAATAATGCTAATAATAGAAATAACAACTGCAAAGTCAATAACACTAGTAATGATAATAATAATCGTGATCACAATAATAACAAACAATAATAACAAGCAAACACAATAACAAAAATTAACAAGAACGAAAAGCAAGTAAAACATAAAACGCAGCATAACCCCCCTTTCCCCCTTCCCACCCCCACTCCCACTCCCACCATCAACATGGCCCTCCTTTTTCCCTCGCTTAGAGTGAGTGAGTGAGTGAGTGAGTGAGAGAGTGAGTGAGTGAGTGAGTGAGTGAGTGAGTGAGTGAGTGAGTGAGTGAGTGAGTGAGTGAGTGAGTGAGTGAGTGAGTGAGTGAGTGTGTGTGTGAGTGTGTGAGTGAGTGAGTGAGTGAGTGAGTGAGTGAGTGAGTGAGTGAGTGAGTGAGTGAGTGAGTGAGCGAGTGAGTGAGTGAGTGAGTGAGAGAGTGAGCGAGCGATTGGGTAAATAAATAAATTAATGAGTACGTGCGTTCGTGAGTATGAATATTTGAATGAGAATATGCATGAGTGTGTGTGTGTGTGCTTGTGCGTGTGTGCATGTAATTGATATCAGTGAAAGCAGATAGCATGATTGTTAACATGTGAAGTTAAGGAAAGCAACTTGGGCGTGGACAGAAGACACCGTGAGAAGGGGAGGCGGTGGGCGGAGCTGTGCTTTTCCTCTGACTGTCTGTCCGTGAGTGTGTCCGTATGTTAGTCTATGTCTCTGCTTGTTCATTTGTTTGTCTGCCTTCCTCCCTTCTTTCCTGCTTGCCTGCCTGCCTGCCTGTCTGTCTGTCTGCTTGCCTGCCTGTCTGCCTGCCTGTCTGCCTGCCTGCCTGCCTGCCTGCCTGCCTGCCTGCCTGCCTGCCTGCCTGCCTGCCTGCCTGCCTGCCTGCCTGCCTGCCTGCCTGCCTGCCTGCCTGCCTGCCTGCCTGCCTGCCTGCCTGCCTGCCTGCCTGCCTGCCTGCCCTCTCCTCCTGCCCACCGACCAGAAAGCATGAAACGGGAGCTCGAAGTACATAGGCTTCCCCCACCAATTATCCAAAGCAAACAGACACGGAAAACAATGAAACAACAACAATATATAACAACACTATTAATTGGAGTAGTAGTAATAATGACAATAGCTCTAATACTACTACAATTGAATATAATTTACAACCAGTAGTAATAACAATAAGAATAGTGCTAGCAGTAGTAGTAATAATAATACTGATAACAAAAGTACTACTACTATTAGCCTTACAACTTGTATCAGTATCATCCATACTACTAC
>NW_028234441.1:12179985-12182485 GCF_977035675.1 Penaeus japonicus
TATATTCACATGGTTAATATTAGATAGTGCTATTACTACCAATGCCACATAATCATCTCGTAATTATAATTATCACTAGGTTTATTATCACTATTACCATGATTGATATTTGTTTTACTATCCCTATTGTTGTCTTAATCGTAATCATTACTATTATGATTGTCACTCTTGATATCACCATCATTATCACCATCCTCGTCTTCTTATCATTATCAATATCACTATTTGTTTTGATTATCATACTACTGATAGTATGGTCGTACTTCCTATTGCAGAAGAGCTAATAGTGATTGGCTAAGTAGCAAGATGCATACCAATAATGATAGATTTTATTACGAAGCAGATATGCATACATAAAAACATAGACACACCCACATATATGTGTGTATATATATATATATAAATATATATATATATATATATATATATATATATATATACATATATGTGTGTGAGTGTGTGTGTGTTTGTGTGTCTGTGTGTGAGTGTCTGTGTGTATTTGTGTGTTTGTGTGTGTGTGTGTTTGTATGTGTGTGTGTGTGTGTGTGTGCATTTGTACCTGCTAATGATATCATGACTGTGTGATTTGCTAATTTAAAACCACTACGATCTTGTTATTTGATTTCCACGTTCCTTTAATTATCGGACGGTGGACCGCACGACCGATGAAATTGCAAAGGTAATAAAATGAATCAAGACCTTTTTCCAGACTTGGCACGAACATGACTGAGTCGCATAGATCTAATTTCTTCATAAAACACATCAGTTCCGTGCCTGCTATTAATAAGTAACAGGTGGTTATATACATCACGGTATTATTATAACTTTTGATTGTCATTATTTCAGGGTATCGTTGTCATCACTATCATTACACAGTACTGTAACTGTATTTTTATGTTGTTTGTAATTTATGATACCTAATGTATCAAAAAATGAAATATAAGAAGACTTATTAGCACTCACAAACACACACACACATACATACACACACAAACACACACACATACACACACACATACACACACACACACACACACACACACACACACACACACACACACACACACACATATATATATATATATATATATATATATATATATATATATATATATATATATATATGAGAGAGAGAGAGAGAGAGAGAGAGAGAGAGAGAGACAGAGAGAGAGAGAGAGAGAGAGAGAGAGAGAGAGAGAGAGAGAGAGAGAGAGAGAGAGAGAGAGAGAGAGAGAGAAGAGAGATATATATATATATATATATATATATATATATATATATATATATATATATATATATATATATATATATACATACATACATACATACATACATACATACATATATATATGACATATATATATATATATATATATATATATGTATATATATAGATAGATAGATAGATAGATAGATAGATAGATAGATAGAGATAGGTAAGTAGGTAGATAGATAAATGGGGTGAAAGAGAGAGAGAGAGAGAGAGAGAGAGAGAGAGAGAGAGAGAGAGAGAGAGAGAGAGAGAGAGAGAGAGAAATCTAAATATTTATCTAACCACGCTGACATATCCAGTATCTTCTTTTATTAACACGTCAGTGGTTGAAAATAAATCTCTATGTAACTGGCACCTGTAGTGACGTCATAACAAAAGTCCATATCAAAAGAAAACGAAAACAAAATAAAGACATACAGAAATACAATAAAACTGTCAAACACTTTTTATTCTTTGTTTTCTATTTTATATCTTTACTCACCATTTCTGTGTTGATTAGGCACTCATTGTTATAATCAGTTGTCCCTTTTAGAACATCTATTTTTGTTATGATGAGTGTTGTTCTATCTCTGCCTTTCTGTTTGTTAATCTATCTGTCTGTCTCTCTATCTGTCTATCTCTTTGATACGTGTTTGACTGTCTGACTGTCTGTTCGTTCATTTGATTGTTTGTCTGTCTGTTTGTCTCTCTGTCTCCCTTCCCCCGCCTTTCTCTCCCTCTCTCCCCGCTTTCCCCATCTCCCTCCTTCTCTCTCTCTCTCTCTCTCTCTCTCTCTCTCTCTCTCTCTCTCTCTCTCCCTCACCCCCTCTCTCCTCTCTCTCTCTCTCTCCTCTCTCCCCCCCCCCCCCCCTCTCTCTCTCTCTCTCTCTCTCTCTCTCTCTCTCTCTCTATCTCACTCTCTCTCACACACACACTCTCTCTCTCTTTCTCTCTCCCTCCCTCCCTCTCTCTCCCTCCCTCCCTCCCTCCCCCTGTCTATCTACCCCCCTCCCCCCTCCTTCATTTCCAATAAACTTTCCTTAATGTTAACACCATCAGCTTTATTGTTGGCGAAGTGTTGCCAACTCGTTAAAGGTGATATCATGTTTGTTTTAGCCAAGGCATTTAGATGTGCTCAGAATAAAAGGAAGATTTGATTGGAAACAAATAAGGAAATAAATTGAGGAGTTATATGGTTGGATGGTTGTGGTCGTGTTGGTTGTTTTTGTGGTTGTTTTTGACTGTTGG
>NW_028234441.1:12194985-12197485 GCF_977035675.1 Penaeus japonicus
CATCATCATCACAATTGTTATTGTGCTTAGTAGTAGTATGTCATAATTATTGTTAGTGTTGCTTATCACTATTAGCATTATTATAATTTTTATTATCATTAATATAATTATTATTGTTATCATATTCATTACTATTATTTTTTATTACTATTATTAATGCTATTATCATAATCATTATCATAATCATCATCATTATTATTTTGATTATTGTTATTGATATCATTATCCTTATTGTTGATTTTATCATTATTATCATCATTATCGTTATAATTATTATCGTAGCTATTTTTATCGTTACTATCATTATCATTGATATTATTATTATCGTTATTTATTCTTATTACTATTACAGTTGGTGTTATTAATACTATTGTTGTAAATATTTAGAATATTATTATCATCATCGTTATTGTTGTTATTTTTATTATTATCAACATCGCTATTATCATTATCTTTGTTATAATTATCCTTATTCTTGTGATTACTATTACTAACATCCTTATTGCTATTATCAATAATTATCATTATGACATAGTTATTAGCATTATCATCATTACCATTAAGCATATTTGCATTATCAATATGTTCAGTAATATCATTATCATCATTACCATTATCATTATTGTTATCATCATCATCATTTGAATTATCATCATCATTAGGACCATCTCCCATCCTTATTAATATCATCGTCATTATCTACATTATCATTATAATTATCATTATTATCAATATTATCATCGTAATCATTATTACTGCCAACAACATTTTTCGAAAACTACCAAACTCTGATATAGTTCCTCACGTAAAGTTTTTTTTTTTTTTTTTTTTTTTTTTTTTATAACAAACGTACGGGGATTCATGTACAAGAAAGTGCGAGGAATCAATAGAGTTCTTTGACAATTTCTTTATTAACTAAAGACTATCAGTAACATTATGATTGAATTGAAGTTTGTTGTGTTAATAATTCCGTTCCGATCAATCTGACAGAAGTGTGATATCACCTGCCTGAATGACTGCAAAAAACAATAGAAGTGTCATAAACTAAATGACTGACATTAAGTCTTCGTTTATGGTATTCCATTGATGGAGAGGTAGTTACAATGGTGACTTATAACCCATTAATGAGTTTCAAGTACCGAAAGGTTTGATGATTATCATTGTATTTGCAGATTTTTTTTTTTTGGTTATACTTAAAAATCTTCAATATTTTCAATATTATTATCAATAAAGTCAATATTATCAATATTATTATCAATAAAATCAATATTATCAATATTATTATCAATAAAATCAATATTATCAATATTATTATCAATAAAATCAATATTATCAATATTATTATCAATAAAATCAATATTATCAATATTATTATCAATAAAATCAATATTATCAATATTATTATCAATAAAATCAATATTATCAATATTATTATCAATAAAATCAATATTATCAATATTATTATCAATAAAATCAATGTTATCAATATTATTATAATTAAAATCAATATTATAAATATTATTATCAATAAAATCAATATTATCAATATTATTATCAATAAAATCAATATTATTATCAATAAAATCAATATTATCTATATTATTATCAATAAAATAGATTTACGGAGTCTAATTAGAAGTGTTTCTCTTATTGAATTAGCACTGAATTCATTGTGTATCACAAAGGAACGAAATTACTCAGTGTCTAATAGTTATACATGAATAGATGTGTAAACTTAAATGTGATAACGTATTATACGTATAGAATAATGCAAGATCAACTTTTATCTTCATAACACATGAGTAAACTCATAATTCACGTGGGAGTAGTTTGGTAGTGGACAAGATAAGAGACAGGATGATAGATACTGCATTATCTCTTTCTCTCTCTCTCTCTCTCTCTCTCTCTCTCTCTCTCTCTCTCTCTCTCTCTCTCTCTCTCTCTCTCTCTCTCTCTCTCTCTCTCTCTCTCTCTCTCTCTCTCTCTCTCTCTCTCTCTCTCTCTCTCTCTCTTGTCTCAATAAACTCGTCAAAGTCAAAGTCAAAAAGTCTCTCTCTCTCTCTCTCTCTCTCTCTCTCTCTCTCTCTCTCTCTCTCTCTCTCTCTCTCTCTCTCTCTCTCTCTCTCTCTCTCTCTCTATTGTCTCAATAAACTCGTCAAAGTCAAAAAGTCTCTCTCTCTCTCTCTCTCTCTCTCTCTCTCTCTCTCTCTCTCTCTCTCTCTCTCTCTCTCTCTCTCTCTCTCTCTCTCTCTCTCTCTCTCTCTCTCTCTCTCTCTCTCTCTCTCTCTCTCTCTCTCTCTCTTTCACACACACAGACGTATATTTGCACAATGAAAATAGTCGTAAAAAGTTAAATGATGATAAGTTGAAGTCAAATCATGAGCGAATGTATCTTTCTCGCTTCTGTACACTAACTACTCTTTGCTGGTAATTACAAATATCAGATACATTATTAAGCTAGAATCTTTATAAATGTTCGTCTTGATTAATAGCATTCATT
>NW_028234441.1:12214985-12222485 GCF_977035675.1 Penaeus japonicus
AGAACAGAACACTTGTTGATTCTTCAACGCTAACTTAGAACACCAACGCAATAAGCAAGCAACAAGCAATGTACTCAACCCCTATCAACAGTTGCCAGTCGAGGAAATAATTCTCATTTTTGTCGGCGCCAAGGTTACCTCTTCGCCTATGCTTGTGTGCGTTGGTGGGGGTGTGAGAGGGGGAGGGAGGTGTATGAGAAGGGGGTGATGAAGGAGGGGATAGGGGGAGGGAGGGAGGGGAGGGGGGGTTGAAGAAGCCAGGGGTGCGCCCGCGAGGATAAGAGTCATGGCGAGAGCGCGCTTGATATTCAACATTAGCTTCAAGTACCAGATATGACTCCCCCGCATGATAAACAACAAACAAACAAGAAATCCCAAACATTAAAAAAAAAGAAAAAAAAATCCTAAGATACCTTCAAATACCAAGCGTAACGCATCATATCGGATAAATTACCGTCCGTTTGTCCTGAAGGTCTCGCCGCTTCGCTCCCGCACCCGCACCCGAACCGCCGCGACCATCATCCGGCGGCGGCAGTGGCAGGGTTGTCGCCGCCTCCTACTTAGTACGTCGTTGCGGGCGCTGCCATTTTGTTGACCCGCGAGGCATTGCTGTTCATGCTTTGCTCCCGCTGTTCTTTGTTCATTCCACTGCCTCCTCCTCCTCCTCCTTCTTCTCTTTTTCCTCCTCCTCCTTCCCCTCTCCCTTTCTCCTTCTTCTCGTTTTCCTCCTCCTCCTTCCCCTCTCCCTTCCTCCTTATTCTCTTTTTCCTCCTCTTCCTCCTTATTCTCTTTTTCCTCCTCGTCCTCATTGTTCTTCTTCTTCTCCTACTCCTTCTCCTTTCACTTCCTCCTCCTTCTCTTTCTTCCCCTTTCTCTTCTTCCTTTTCCCACGTCTCCTTTTCTCCCATTCTTCTTCTTCTTCTCCTCCTCCTCTTCGACCCTCTCTTTCTCAGCCTTCTCAAACTCCTCCTCTTCTTCCCTCCGCGTTTTCTTCTTTCTCAATCTCCTCCTCCTTCTTTTATCTTAGCGTCTACCTCACCTTCCTTTTCCCCCTCCTCCTCCTCCTCCTCCTCCTCCTCCTCTCGACCTCCTTTTTTTCTCAACCTCCTCCTCCCCCTCTTCCTATTGCTCAACCTCTTCACCCACTCCTCCTTTTCAGACTCACCCCCTCTTCCTCAACCTCTCTCTCCCCCTCTCCCTCCTCCTCTTTCTCAGCCTCCCCATCTCTCTCCTCCTCTTTCTCAGCCTCCCCCTCTCCCTCCTCCTCTTTCTCAGCCTCCCCCTCTCCCTCCTCCTCTTTCTCAGCCTCCCCCTCTTTCTCAGCCTCCCCCTCTCCCTCCTCCTCTTTCTCAGCATCCCCCACTCCCTCCTCCTCTTTCTCATCCTCCCCCTCTCCCTCCTCCTCTTTCTCAGCCTCCCCCTCTCCCTCCTCCTCTTTCTCAGCCTCCCCCTCTCCCTCCTCCTCTTTCTCAGCCTCCCCCTCTCCCTCCTCCTCTTTCTCATCCTCCCCCTCTCCCTCCTCCTCTTTCTTATCCTCCCCCTCTCCCTCCTCTTTCTCATCCTCCCCCTGTCCCTCCTCCTCTTTCTCAGCCTCCCCCTCTCCTTCCTCCTCTTTCTCAGCCTCCCCATCTCTCTCCTCCTCTTTCTCAGCCTCCCCCTCTCCCTCCTCCTCTTTCTCATCCTCCCCCTCTCCCTCCTCCTCTTTCTCATCCTCCCCCTCTCCCTCCTCCTCTTTCTCAGCCTCCCCCTCTCCCTCCTCCTCTTTCTCAGCCTCCCCCTCTCCCTCCTCCTCTTTCTCAGCCTCCTCCTCCTCCTCCTCCTCTTTCTCAGCCTCCCCATCTCTCTCCTCCTCTTTCTCAGCCTCCCCCTCTCCCTCCTCCTCTTTCTCAGCCTCCCCCTCTCCCTCCTCCTCTTTCTCATCCTCCCCCTCTCCCTCCTCCTCTTTCTCAGCCTCCTCCTCCTCCTCAACCTCCGCTTGCTGCCTACCATCGTGCTTACTGTCGATCTCGCATTGATCCACGTGACCTTGTCTGTCTACCAACGTCAGTGTCCTTGTAGTTGAACACACTTGGACTCATGTTATACTGTTCATTTTTTCGCCTTGATTTCCCTCCTATCCCTCACCTATCCAGCCCCCAGCTCTGTCTCCCGCGTTCAATTGCTGGGTGTGCGACCGGTTTGAACAGTGTGCAGGGTTCCGCCAAATCCTCATTAAATGATTGAACTCCTCTGATGGCCACCATGTGTGTATTTGCTCCTCGTTTCCATCTCGCCGCCATCATCCTACATGAACGCTGTGTTCAGCCAGCACACATGCTTCAGTTTATTCGTGTTCGGATCCGACGCCCCCCCCCCTCCCTCCCTCCCTCCCTCCCCCTCCCCAGCCCCCCATCTCCCCTTCTCTCCATCCCCCACCTGCCAGACCTACCTCCCTTTTGCCCAGCCAGGTCTAGCCTTGGTCTAGCCTCGTCGATCTGTCTCTAGGACCCTCCATGCCGACCGGGACCTTACCTGGGCGCCCCATAGTTCCTTTGTTTGAACTTGCCACTTTATCCCCCCAGATACAGTAGGTGACCTTTTGTCGTCACGTCACCCTACGCTGCCGCCGCATGCAGCACAGGCTGTTCCGTCCCGCCACAAAAAGTAGATCGCGCGAGACCGATCTCCTGTTCTCTCTCTTTCCTATTTTCCCTGCTGCCGATCGCGTTTCCCAGCTGTGTCTGTGTCTCTCTCTCGCTCGGCTGTAGAGTCTACCGCTGCCTCTGCTTCTCTCTGTCTCGGAGATTCTGCTGTTTATTTTTCTTGATTTGGCTATTCGCCGTCACTAGCATCGGTCGGAGGTGATACGGCCACTCTCTCCCCTCTCCCTCCCTCGCCCCCACTCCCCTCCCCTCCCTTCCCTTCCCGGACCGCTACCCCCTACTCCCCGCCTCCCCCGATCCAGGGCCCTCCTGTCTCCCCTCCCTTCCCGGGTTGCCAAACTCCTCCCCTGCCGTCCCGTCCCCCCTACCCGTCGACCCTCTGCCATCTCCTCCTCCCCTACCCTCCCTCCCTTCCCGCCCCGACCCAAAGCCCTCTGCCTTCTAATGCTCCCCTCCCCTTCCCTCCCTTCCCGGGCTGCCCCTCCCTACCCCCCTACCCCTCACAGGCCCCGCTCTCCCCATCACCCTGCTTTCCGCTCACACCCATCCACTCCTCCCTCTCTCCTCCTCCTCCACGCACACTATCTCCTCCCTCACGTTACCTCACTCACGTCCCTCTCTCCTTCCATCCCTTATTCCTCTTCTATTGCCAGACCTTTCTCACCACCTCCCATCAGAACTCCCTCCTTCTTGGTTCATTCGACCTGGCTCTTAAATGAACATAATTTCAAAAATCGGAATTCCCTCTTTTGGAAATAGGCAGCCGTCTCCGTGTGTTCCATTTCCATTCTTTACGGCGATATTACGTAACCATACTTTTCCACATCCCTGCCTTCCTCCGGCCAGACCTCCGACCTCCCTCATATCCTCGCCGCTGCGTCGAGCTACCTTGCTTCGATGTCCTTGGCTGTTTTCCTTTGTTACTTGTTGCCTCTTTTTGCCTTGGAAGCTTTTACTATTGCTTTTTATTTGGAAACGATTGCATTCGTCAGCACAGCTTCTGTCAGGGTTCCCTCCCGTGGTTCAAGGCTCTTGGGTTGTTTTCCCATTGCAGTGTCGCCAACTGCAGCCAGATAGATGGAGAGAAATGGACGGAGAGAGAGAGAGAGAGAGAGAGAGAGAGAGAGAGAGAGAGAGAGAGAGGAGAGAGGAGAGAGGAGAGAGGAGAGAGGAGAGAGGAGAGAGGAGGGAGAGGGAGAGAGAGAGAGAGAGAGAGAGAGAGAGAGAGAGAGAGAGAGAGAGAGAGAGAGAGAGAGAGATAGATAGATAGAGAGAGAGAGAGAGAGAGAGAGAGAGAGAGAGAGAGAGAGAGAGAGAGAGAGAGAGAGAGAGAGAGAGAGAGAGAGAGAGAGAGAGAGAGAGAGAGGAGAGAGCGAGAGAGAGCGAGAGAGAATTTTCAGCATTACACCCGCGCGGCGAGACAGGTGCGAGAGAGGAGCGGGGTATGCATGCACCCGAGACTCCGTTCACCTCCCCAGCTTAGGTACAATAAAATGACTGAAATGGACAACGTTATCGGGGTAGTTTGCGTGTGTGAGAGATAAGGTTGCCGGGCGATGCGAGGTGCGCAGTGACCCCGACCTCAGCCGCAGCTTCTGATTGACACCAGTGCTACGGCCGAACACCCAAGTGTTTCCCCTTTCCCCTTGGCTGCTTTCCCTCTCCTAGCATGCCAAACTAACCCGAGTCCGAGAGCAAAAAGTTGGTCGTAGGGAAATAATCCGCCATAGGACGAGAGAGGGACCAAAATGCGAGCGGGAATGTATTAAAGGTAGGTGTGTCTGGCTAACGGGGTCGCGGCGTGTTCAGTGTCCAAGTTGATCAGTGGTGTCCCGAAGCGCGGGGTCGGCTAGTCAGCGACGCCGCTAAGACTGCTGCACCAACCACCTCTTCTACTTCCTACACAATACAGGCAATCGAATGTTATTGATTCTTTTTGCATTTGCCACGGCGGAGGGGTGGTGTCCGTCGAGCTCTCTCCGCTGCAACTTGTTTCGGATCGAAAGAACAGGGTAATTATCTTTATGAAGGTCAAGGAGAACCAAATAAATTCTGTATATAAGTAATTGGCAACTTTTCTCCGCTCTCGGTCTGGAACCCGCTCAAGATGCCGTACGAAGGGGGCGAAAGGGAGTCATATGCTTATTTTCTTCGGACACTACACGTTCACCTCATCATCTGCTAAGTAATAGTCATCCCTCGCAAGTTCTCTAAAAAATGTAGATAAGCCCCGGAGGCACGGAAAGCGAAATGCGCCGAGCCCGAGAGAAAATAAAGTGAGTTAAAGTTTGAATGAGATCGTCTTGAAGGGGGGACTAAATCGTGATTTTTCGTCGTGTCGAGGAACCGCTACGGAAGCGAAGTCTGCTTCCCATTTTGCTTTCCACAGCCTACCCATCCCTGTCGTCGCCACGTCCACCTGGCGGGGCGCGCACCAACCGCCATATTAACTTAGAAATAAGAGAAAAAAAAAGAGAGGAAATATCTCTTGCAGTGTAAATCCCGAGAAATGCGGGGCTCTCAAGTAGTTAGAGCGAGGAATGTGAAATATTTCGTCCACCGTTCACCGTCATACAGAGGGGGTACGGGGTCCTTCCCCTCATCCTCCTCCCTCCTTCCCCTCTAGCCTCCTTACTCCCCCCCCCCGTTCCCTTCTCCCTCGCCCCCCTACTCCCTACCCCCTACCCCCTTCCATCTTCCCACGAGCCTGAGCAATACTGTCTCTACTTTCGGCGGATACATGGCTCCGAATCCCACACACAGCTGGTCGAAGAATAGCCTCTGCCAGGCTAAGGAATCGAAATATGGGGTCCAACTATTTATTTTGGGACGGGGTGATGCTCGTAGTAAGCCTGGCAGACACTCGCATGACAATGACTCCTCGGTCCGCCATGTGGCAGGAGATAATACGTAGAAGATTATGTTGGAGTGAGTCCGCCATATTTGGTAGCTGACACGCCCTCAAAACAACGACAAGAGTAATAACCAAAAACAATACAAATACCAGCAAGAAAGAGAAATAACAACCCAAATATGAGCAGAAAAAAAAACTAATCGATAACCAGCTAAAAATGGCAAGACAGCTGGCTCGATAACTTTACTAGACCCATTTCCTCTACAACACAATTTCACATGTTCTCAGCCTCACTTCACGCCCACACCAGAAGACACCCATCTGTGAGGGAGCAAACAGACACAAAAAAGAGGGCGAAGAAATAATTGACGTGAAGAAAGAGGAGAAAGAGGAGGAGGGGGAGAGAGGAAGAGGAAATGGAGGTGCAAGATAAGGTTTCTCTATTACAAGTGGCACGGGAAGGCACCATAGAGAAACGTGGCTTTGACTCGATCATTGGCACACTTAGCAAAATCACTTCCTCCATTGATTGGATTCTTAATAAGAATTCCTTTGATTTTTAGGTGTGAGGATTACCATGAACGCCATGGTATTATGATTAATTTGATTGTTATTATTGGTAATAGGGACCGTAATGACATTATTAATGATGATAATTAGTAGTAATGATATCATTAACAATGGTGATTATAAACCTTGCGCAAACACAAAAACCCAGTTTCGAAATATATTAGTCTGTCATAAAATTCTAAGAGGAAATGAATTTCTTATTGGGTGGACGCTGTGAACCGTGTGACGTCATACGGAATCTAGGTTGAATTCACAACCGAAATATAATCAGTTGTTACTTGGCTCATGGACATGATGATAATGATAACAAGCATGATGATAACAAAAATGATGATTATGATAATATTAATGGTAATATTCGTAATAATATTGATAATGATGATAATAATAATTAACAATGATAACAATGCCAATATGGATGATAAAAATAATAATGATGATTATGATAATAATGGTAATGATAACTTTGATAATAATAATGATGATAATGACGACAACGATGATTATAATATTGTTGATAATAATAATATTGATTAGGGCGATAATGATAATAATAATGATAATAGTAATGCTAACAAGAAATATAATGGTAATGATAATAATGATAAATAATAATGATAGTGATGATGATAATGACGATCATAAAAATAACAATGATTATAATAATAATGATTATAGGCATCACAGCTATAATGATAATGATAATGAAGTTATTGATATTAATGACAATAATCGTGATTTATGATGATAACGATGATGATAATGATAATAGCATTTATAATGATAATAATAATGCCAATATTAGTGAAAATCATGATATCAATAATAATGATTATGAAAATGATACTAATAGTAATAATATAATGACAATAATGATAATGATAAGGATAATGATGATGAGGACAATGACCATAATATGGACAATAATGATAATACAGATAATGTTGATAATGACAATGATAATAATGGACTGCTAATAATGATAATGATAATACTGATCATAACAATAATGATAATGGTAATAACAATCATAATAGAAATGGTAATATTAATGATAATAATAGCGATAACAATAACAATAATGATAATGATGATAATAATGATAAAGATAATGGTAATAGTAATAATGATAATAATGATGATGATAATAGAATAATAATGACAATTATAATTATGATAATAATGATGATTATGACGACAATGATAACGGTAATGAAGATGATAATGATAATGATAATAATGATGAAATAATAATAATGATAATGTAAGTTGTTTATGATGATGATAAAGATAACAGAAACAATGCTAATATTAATAATGATAGTTATGACAATGATGATAATGATTATTGACAATGATGATAATGATAATAATGATAACGATAATGTCATATTGGAATCAGCAAATGCATAATCAAATGCATCAAATATGTTT
>NW_028234441.1:12249985-12252485 GCF_977035675.1 Penaeus japonicus
GTCGGCGTAGTAGCCGTAGGCGCGGCCGTCGCAGCTGAACGAGGTCTGCAGCGGCGCCGAGAGGTACTCCTCCGTCAGGATGGGGAACTCCCAGCCGGAGAGGCCGAGGGCCACGGCGACTAGCGAGAGGAGGAGGCAGGCGGCGCGAGGCATGGCGGTCTGGCGGAGACAGAGGGCAGCGGGTGAGGAGGGTCGCGCTTTTAGGATTTAGGGTTTTGCGCTTCCCTGTCTAATTACATCTCACATTCTAATTAACAGTGGCATTGTCACCCTTGCACTTGCAAATCCATTATGTATTCTTATAACACACACACACACACACACCCACACACACATACACACACACACACATGCACACACACACACACACATACATACATACATACATATATATATATACATATATATATATATATATATATATATATATATATAATATATATATATATATATATATATATATATATATATATATATATATAACATACACACACACACACACACACACACACACACACACACACACACATTATATATATATATATATATATATATATATATATATATATATATATATATATATATATATATGTATATAAGTCACCAAGAGATATGATACTATAATTTGAAACACTAGACATAACATCGAGAGAGCTCTCGTCTAGAACTACATACGAAAGGCATAGCAAATATCCGTGCACATTTGATGTTTGTCAAGGAAGCTAATTTATCACCTGTAAACCTGCAGAAAACGTTATCCCGCTTCACTAAGGCATTCAAGGTGAATATGGCCGTTTAAAAGGTCATATTGGGGGCGAAACGAATTACATTTCGAATTGTGATATTGCTGTATAGAGGCGTTCTGTGTCAACAGTACATTGACCAACAATCTGGGATTTTGTACTACAATACATGGTTCCACTGGGCTATTTCGCAAAATCAGTAAACAATAGATCAAGTGCTAAAATTTTGTTTAGCACCAATGTCTTTAGATATTTATGATACATAAGGGAAAAAAACAGAACCAGGTGATAGTCTTTTCGAAAATTCTTTTTATCAGATCAAAGTATGACGGAATTCCATGGAGAAAATATTGACCTCCGGATGGGTCCTAATAGATTTACACGATGAGAGACTGTCGCATCAAACAGACTCTGCCTTATGATATATATTTTTTGTTTGATTTTATTATGTTTATCATTACTTTCATTATTTTTGTTACTGATAAAACCACTGATTTTACCTAACTGAACACCGGCAGCATACTTTAAACAACAAAACAGTAGGCCTCAAAAATGAAAGAAAAATCCCTTGGACTGAAAATGTCAGGAAACGCAGACAAATCTGATCACGGGAGAAATTGATCAATCTACAAACTCGCCATAATTTAAAGTTGATTTTCCAGTAAGAATCGAGGTTGCATTTGAATTGTCTAAAATTCACTAGAGGTTTTGATCGTCCGATCGTCAATAGGGCTAAGAAGTTGCCTCAGCTGTTGCGATTTTGCAATGTCACCATCCAATAAGGCCGGAATATGGCGTATTGGCAATAACAATATAAAAAACAACAGCAATAAAAGAGCTCATGGAAGTAACAAGTAAAAGCAAAAGCAGCAACAGAACGCACACCATTTAGCTGTCCTTGTTGGAAAAACATTAGACGTGATTCCCGCTACTTGGGAAAAGTTCTTCAATGCTCACACTTTCTCGATGATTTTCCAGAAAGAATGATTGTCCGTATCAAGTAAATATATATATACACCTAAACACACTGAACACAATACATAACTTCTTCCCCCTCTCTTTCATCATCTCCTCCTCCTCCTCCTCCCCTTCCTTCCTTCCTTCTTCTACCACTACGTGCAAGAAAAGAATCCAGAGGATATATCTTACTCACCTTCTAGAACACGAATGCCGTAATGGCCGGCGGGAGGCTGTTTATATATCCCTCCCGCATCCATGTCGAGGATAACCGCTTCGTGTCCCAAAGGCGACTGGACTGGACGACTGGACTGACGACTGGACTGATGACTGGACTGACGAATGGACCGACGACTGGCCCGACGACTGGCCCGACGACTGGCCCGACGACTGGACAGACGACTGGATTGACGACTGGCCCGACGACTGGCCCGACGACTGGACTGGACGACTGGACAGACGACTGGACTGACGAATGGACCGACGCTGGACCGACGACTGGCCCGACGACTGGCCCGACGACTGGATTGACGACTGGCCCGACGACTGGCCCGACGACTGGACTGGACGACTGGACAGACGACTGGACTGACGAATGGACCGACGCTGGACCGACGACTGGCCCGACGACTGACCCGACGACTGGCCCGACGACTGACCCGACGACTGGACCGACGACTGGCCCGACGACTGGCCCGACGACGACTGGACCGACGACTGGCCCGACGACTGGCCCGACGCTGGACGACACCTCCTCGGCCGGTCGTTTTCCTCTGGCCAGGAGATGCTCTCTCCTCGTC
>NW_028234441.1:12324985-12327485 GCF_977035675.1 Penaeus japonicus
CATCCTTCCCCCTTTCTCCCACCCTTTCCCCTTTCTCCCATCCTTTCCCTTCATCCTAATCCTTGTATCCGTTCGTATGATCCTTATCCAACTCCTGCCTTATCCTTAGCACGATGAATCTGCACACGGATCGCTCTCTGAACTTTTTTTTCTCTCTCCAAATATGCCTTTACTATTGCATATCAAATCTACTGCTTGATCTGGTCATGAGGCTTTTTTTATGAAATTGATTTATATAAAGATACGCGATGAGAGCTTTGTGTTTACTTTCATTTACCGGGCCTTTTGGAAAAACTTCGCCATTTTGCATTTTCGTTTTTGTTGTTGTTGTTGTTGTTTATGTTCATGTAATTGCTAAAACTTGTCGAACAAGCAAATGTACCCATGCTTGTTCGATATGTTAATGTCATATGTTTAAATATTTCATATTCTAGTACAATGTTTTACCACTGTTTTTTTTATTATTCAAGTCTTACGTAACTTTAATTGTATTTGACAGGCTTAAGCCGTGATTCTGAAGATTTCGACCTGTTTTATGTTAACGTTAAAGCGCTGGATTCTTAGATAATTATTTTATTTAGGAAAACCATTTGGGCTTTATTCTAGTGACAGTTTTTTTATGCCGAGATATTCTATAAGTCTGTTTGTTTGTTTTTGCTACTTTTATCTAACCTTTTTTGTAATTTTATAATGAATTTGAACCATGTACAACCTTTTCATAAACCTATCTATCCGTTTTTATTATAATGATTTTTTGTAAGAATATTTGCCTTTTGTACTGCTCGTTCCCAGCCTACATACGGTGCCGTATTTTTTTTTTTGTTTTTTTTTGTTTTTAATAAACGAGTGTTAAGACGAACGTGTGTTTTGGCGTCGCTCCCTCTGGATTTTACAGTGACGGCTGTATCTGACCCGATTACTTGCCTGTTGACGAGGAAAAGCTGGGCATTCTAAACATGAGATACTGAAATATATATACAAATTAAAAGGATCTAAAAGCACAGCCTCACTGAGACCCTTTTCTTCTTTAATGACTTGAAGGGCTTTATTTTATTATTATTATTATTATTTATTATTATTATTATTATTATTTTGAGTGAACAGGCCCCTCTATCCCTGGCCCTTATTTCTTTATCCCGCCTCACGGGGCATTTCTTGAAGAACTCCTACCCACAAATACCCTTACAGTGGCTACGCATGAGTACCCACGTATGTGTGTGTGTGTTAGTGTTGTGTGTGTGTGTGTGTTGTCTGTGTGTGTGTGTTAGTGTTGTGTGTGTGTGTGTGTTGTATGTGTGTGTGTGTGTGTGTGTGTGTGTGTGTGTGTGTGTGTGTGTGTGTGTGTGTGTACATGCGCGGCTCGTGACTGTATTCTTCATCGGTAAGCATCTTTCGTGTATACTGGATTTTTCAGCCTCTTATTACGTATTCGACCTTGTACCTCAAGAGGCAGCCGGAAGCCGAGGCGATGGCACACGCGGTCGCCATTTTATAGTCCATTACATCACTCACATCGATTGCCGTGGTGGAGTCTTATATCTTTAGATTTATCTTATATTATTCTTTTATTTTATACATATCATAATAAATATTTTCTATATGATAAGTTAAACATGGTATTTACACTGTAGTCTATATTTTCCACGAGATTTTTTCTTACTTTAATCCTTTGGTCCTATATGTTTCTTCAGATATATCTACACCTTTTTTTATAATCATCATTATTGTAAGTCTCTGTCACACACAGAAATATTAACTGACAGTCTCATATTGAGCTGACAGTCTTATACTGAGCTGACAGTCTTATACTGAGCTGAAAGTCTTATACTGAGCTGACAGTCTTATACTGAGCTGGCAGTCTTATACTGAGTGCCGTAGCGAATGACCTGAAGTAACTGTTTATTTGTAAAGACTGCAAGCCTATGTGATGTGTCGGCCTATGTGTGTGCTTAAATATATATTTGTTTATCTACCCGTGCATCTATGTATGTGTATATGTATGTGTAGTATGTGTGTGTGTATGTATATGTATATGTATATGTATATGTATATGTATATGTGTATGTATATGTATATGTATATGCATATGTATATGTATATGTATATGTATATGTATATGTATATGTATATGCATAAGTATGTGTATATGCATATGTGTATGTATGTTTATGTTTATGTTTATGTTTATGTTTATGTTTATGTGTATGTGTATGTGTATATAAAGTGTATGTATATATGTATATATATCTGTATATTTATGAGTATATGTATATATGAACACTATATAAGTAATAGCAAAAATATTCGTGAACTAACGTAATCTAGACATTTCTTGTGGTATTCAAACAAGGAGGATTCTTTGGGATTCTTTGACCGTAATGTGCTCTTTGTAAGAATCACTTTTGCATTTTCATCGGCTTTCAAAATGTCTATACACATAAAAAAAATAAAACTGTAAGGATATTTTTCATTCATTTGCGAGCCAGACGACAGAAATAAT
>NW_028234441.1:12329985-12332804 GCF_977035675.1 Penaeus japonicus
ATCGCGCTGTGTGTGCTCATTTTACGCAGCCACACTGCTAACTTGACATGCCATCGCACATAGCATTATTCTATCGAGCGTTCGTCCGTGTCTATCCTTGGCCAACATTCGCAAGCAAACAGCAGGTGCAGAGGCATTAAGGCAAAACACAATCGCAATACCGTGAGTGGAAAGCATCTTCTCCGCAAAGTCACTCTGTTCGGTTGTGCGTTTTATGTTGCACGTCTGACGTTAATCATTCATTGATCTTACCGTTGCATTTGGTTGTGCTGTTGATTTCTTTCTGTTTGTTCTTGAATTCAAGATCAATCCGGACACTAGTTTCAACTGTTTCCAGAGAAATGCTAATGTAAATAAAATTGTTGTGTGTCCTTAAATACTGTGCGTTTCATAAAAGAGAGCTTGCCCACATCATAGAGCACCCCTTTATCTTAGATGAGAAGTGAAAACTATCCTTGGGAGCGTGTCTCTCATGTTGTCCATATATATACAAGTATACCCACAGTGGTAGGTGTTTAGGTTTATGTCGCCTGTAACAGAGGTGTATAGTTCTGAACTACTCGATACAAAGAGCTTTCGAACATATGGATAAGTAGATAAGGCTCGGACCTTCCCTGTTTAGCAAATGAATTCTCTGTTGCAATTAGGCACTTTTCTGAAAACAAAAGGTCACGCTAAACAGTAGTATTTTTCAATTCTAGCCAGTACTTCCTATAAAGGCTTGATTTCTTAATTTTGGTGGAAAACAGCCATTGAGGTTTACACTACATACAGTGCCGTATAGTTGGTGTGCAGTCTTCGTAAAAAAGAATATTGGACTATACTACTATATATTTTTTTACCATGTTTATATCATTTACTTTGCATTTTTCAGTCTGGCCAAGATAAATGATATGTTATAGCAGAAGAAAATACTTCATTTTAGTTGTGAGCTATAAATACTAGCTGACCTATTATTTCCCCTTTCTTCTCGTGCTCGTCGCGAGAATCGCCGTTATTCTGCCTCACACCTCTTTTTGTTATCGTTATCGATATCGCAAAGGCTGCGAGGGAGTGAGGAACTCTAAGGGTCGTTAGGTCTAGGCCGCCCTTTGATAGAGGGAACGGCCCCGAGTGGAAGTCCGAAGGTTATTTTGTATACATTGTCTCATATGTTACTATCGTCTCTATTATCTGTTATCATGGCTGTTGTTCATAGATATTTCAGATTCTTTCCATTTTGTCTTTGACCTTATCTTTAGCATTAGAGTTTTATGGTGAACTCAACATATAGATAATTTCTCCGGAATGTTTTGAAGATAATTTTTTTTCTGTTCAAGACAGGCTACTATTTTTATTTTATTTGTATGTGTGGTTTGTATGCGTGGCATTCGTGTAGATACCCGACCAAATACTGTATTACTTACAACCTCGTATGTACAACAAAAATTCTACCCCCATTTTTAGATAAAATTGGTTAGAACTTAGCAAAGGTATATACCACCCCAACAAAAACCTACCATAAATATTCATATTTCCGTTCTCTTTACCCCCCTCCCACCCCCACCCCCCCCCCCAACACATAATCAGCAAGTTTAGTGTCTAAACTAGTACTCTTTTTGCTGATGATTCTTTTGATAAGACCCAAATATAACACAAGAAGTTTGGCCATTTGCACCTAAAGGGACTGATCTAATTTGCTAACACAAAAAAACAAAACAAAAAAAAAGGAGGGCCGATATAGATTTACATGTAATGCTGAGCATCTGAGGTCACTCACCCGTTCCGTAGTTTCTAAAAAGTTGGATGTATTAGACAATAAAAACTGAATACGTTATTCTGTTCTTCCTGTCTCGTCTACTATCTATTTATCTATCTACCTACAAATTTTAATTATGAAATATTAGTTCATTTTCTCATTCTATGGATTCTGCTATTTAGTATTAGAGAATCATTATCTCTGTTTACTTTGAAGTTCTGATCTTAAGAAATGAGTTGAGCATATGTTCCGTGTGTGGTGTATATGCGTTTCTAGATGTCTGGATTGTTGGTTATATGCAATCATGCACAATATAAAAATGTATATGATTATTCAATTATAATTACATACATACATACATATAATATATATTATATTTTTAATATATATTTTTTTTTTGTATAAATATAAATTATATATATATATGTGTGTGTGTGTGTGTGTGTGTGTGTGTGTGTGTGTGTGTGTGTGTGTGTGTGTGTGTGTGTGTGTGTGTGTGTGTGTGTGTGTGTGTTTGTGTTTGTGTCAAGACGCCCCCCAAATTTACTTATCAAAATTACTCACTTAGATTTACCCTTCCTTACTGTGTCTCTTAACATCGAACAAACTCCCCGAAAGCAGCAAAGTGTTCCATGGAAGAAAGAAAGATAATAGAGAAAAGTAAAAACAAAAACAAAAACAACATCAAAAACAAAAGAAGAGAATGAAAAGAAAAAAATAAGATAAAATAAAAGGTAATAAAAGTGAAAAATTGAGACAGAATATATCTAAGGAATAGAAAAAAATACACATGTAAAAATAATAATAATAAAAAAACAACTATGAAAAAGACACGAACGAAAGAAAAAGAAAAAAAGAAAAAAGCCAGACGTCTTTGGCTTTCCTCTCGCTGATCAACGGCAACAAATCCAGGTCTTTATCTTGCGTGACTCAGCAGAAAACCTACGGGGTCGCCGCAGCATCAGCTGGCGGAGAGAGTCAAGCATCTCCTCGGGCATCTTAATCGATCGGAATGTGGGTCCTCGGCCTTGGAGGGCGACATCCGGCACTCGTGGATCACCTTACGTGTTGACGAGCGGAG
>NW_028234441.1:12350404-12355404 GCF_977035675.1 Penaeus japonicus
GTGTGTGTGTGTGTGATTGTGTTTGTGAATCTCATCACTTATTGAGGCATCGTACTTAATGTCTCGTTGGGTTATCAGTGTGTGGGTGAGGGTTGTGGCGGGGGGGTGGATTCTGAGAGTGCAGTGTGAGTGAGAGTGTGTTTAGGAGTGGAGTGAGTTGTGTGAGAGTGAGTGAGTGTGTGCGCGGGCGGGAATGGTTTTATCATCTCAAATCACTCTCTCTCACTACAACTCGGATTACACACTCACTACTGTAGTGCTCTCCAACTCTCTATACACTCTGTGATGTGTGATGTGTGTGAGTTTTAGATGAGTGATTGTGTTTTAGCTTATTGATGTGGGTGGGTTATATTCTTCCACACACAATATACTCATCTACACTCTATCACGCTCTCACTTCTCTGCTCCAACTGAGTCACATCACTCTCTCTCAATCCCTCACTCACTCACTGAGTGTGTGATTTTGTTGAGTGTGTGAGTGTGTGTGGTGTTTGTGTGTGTGTGTGAGTTTATTTCTTCAATCTCATAGGTACTTGCATAGTCTTTCTGTCTTCTGAGTCGGGTGTTCAGGATTGTGGCGTTAGTGTGGTGTGAGAGGTGTGTGTTGTGCCGATTGTGTGAGTGTGTGTGAGAGAGTGAGGGTGTCTGTTAGTGAGTGTGTGATGAGATTGGAGTGATAGAGTGTGTGTGCGGTGAGATTTATTGTTGTGTGTCGTTAGTGTTGTGTGACTTTAGGTCATAGAGTGTGATTGGGAGACATATAATGTTGACTTGATTGAGATTTAGAAGAGAATTATTATCATAGATAGTGGTTAGAGTTTTGTGGTCTCTCTCATATAGTTGAGTACTTAGTGTGGTGGATGGTTGGTGCAGGTAGTCGGTGGGGGGGGGCGATGATTTGTATTGAGTTTGTTTGACCTATTCGATTTGAGATGCTGATCGTTTTTGTTTTTTCGTGAGAGAGTGACGTGAGTTTGTGTAGATTTGTATATTGTGAGAGCTGTTTCGTGATATGAACCCACACACATCACCTCTCGTCACACAAAAACTCTCTCATCTGTTTTTTAGCTAGATTTTTATGATGTGATTTTGTTTTATATATAGTAGATAACTCACATTCATCATATGCTTGACATTTTACAGACACTTACCATTATTAGGGAGTCATATATTTGCCCCCACCCCCCCACCCCCACCCCCCCCCCCCCCCCCCCCTATTTGTATATATATATTTACAAGACTAATGATGGATTTTTTTTTGTTATATAGAGATATATGATATTAATATTTTATATAGATTTTATTTTTATTTATATCTTCAACTGAGTCTTGCTCAACTTGTCGGGGGTCCCGTAGTTGGATTTCAGCCGTCCCCAATTCTTTCCTCTTTGCGCTCCAGCGATATTCTGTGGCCAGTTCTTCGGTAGTTTTGGAGAGTGGCATCTCTTGTGGCACATCCACACCTATCCTCGAATTTTTTCTGGCATGGTTGCGGGTTGTGCCTTGATGATTCGGCTAACTCAACAGGATCGTGCGAGTAGAAGGTTTGATGGGGTGATAATGAATTGAGGAGAAGATAGGCCAGAATCCCCGGAGCGCTGGCCACAATACGATATGGGCGGGTGAATCCATTTTTGGTGGCGGGCCGTAGCTGTAGTTGCCGCTCCAACTTCGGGGAACGTATACTTGGGTCTGCCAGGCTGCCGCACGGAGATCTCTCATATCGAAGCTGCTCGGCGGAAAGGGGGTGGGAGCGGTATCTTAGGGTGTGTGTCTCCACTCAATCATCTCACTGTGTGTGCGTGTGTGTGTGTGTGTTGTGTGCGTGTGTGTTGTGTGGGTGGGTGTGTCTGTTTGTCTGTGTGTTAGGGTGGGCTGAACTCAGTGACGTGTTTGTCGTGGAGTGTGGTGTTTAGTGGGATAGTTGTCGTGTGTCTGAGTGTGTGTATGTGCAGTGTGTGTGAGTGTGTGAGAGTGTGTGAGTGTGTGAGAGACGTTGTGTGGGGTTGGTTGTGGGGGTGTGTGATGTGTGTGTGTTGTTCTTGGTCGCTGTGTTTGAGTTCGTGTGTGTTTGTGTGTGTGTGGTGAGAGTGTGTGTGTGTGTCGTGTGTGGTGTGGCTAAGGACTATATATAAATATTCCTTTATATATCTAAATCTACTATCCTCTATCTATCATGCTAACTCATGTGTGTGAGTGAGAGAGTGTGTGTGCAGTGTAGTGTAGTGTGTGGTGTGGTGCTGCAGGGTGTGTTGTGTCGTGAAGGGGGGAGAGGCGGTGTGTGTGTGAGTGTGTGTGTGCTGTGGTGTGTGTGTGTGGGTTTGTGTGTGGGTGTGTGTGTGCGTGTGTGTGTTGTGAGTGCGTGTGTGGGTGAGTAGTGTGTGTGTCGTGTGTGTGTGTGTGTGGGTTTGTGTGTGGGTGTGTGTGTCTGTGTTGTCGAGAGTGTGAGAGTATGTGTGTGGTGTGTGTGAGTGTGTGTGTGCTGTGTGGTTGTGTGTGTGTAGTTGGGTGTAGTGTGTCGTGTGTGGTGTGTAGTAGAGTGTGTGTGTGGGGTGTTTGTGTGTCTACACTACAAATGGTGTGTAGGTGTGTGTGTGTGGTATATACACTGTGGGTGGGAGTGTGTGTGTGAGTGTCGTGTGTGTGTGTGTGCTGTGTGGTGTGTCGTGTGTGGTGTGTGTGTGAGTGTGTCGCGTGTGTGACTATGGTGTGTGTATGTGTGGTGCTGACTGGTGTGTGTGTGTGTGTGGGTGAGTGTGTGTTTGTGTGAGTGAGTGGTTTAGAGTATTGGTGTGTGTGTCGTGTTGTGTAGTGTGTGTGAGAGAGTGTGTGTGTGAGTGTGTGACTGAGTGTTTCTATATCTCTTCATCTCTATAACTCTCTAGAGCTATCTCTCTCTCCTCTCTCTATATATAACTCTATCTATCTCTCTCTATATATCTGTGTAGTGTGTGTGTTTGTGTGAGGTGTGGTGTGTGTGTGTGTGTTTCGTGTGTCGGTTCTTTGTTTGTGAGTGTCGTGTGTGTGTGTGAGAGTGTGTCGTGTGTGTTTAGGTCTTTAGGTGGGTGTGATGTGGAGAGTGTGTGTGAGTGTGTGTAGTCGTGTGTGGTGTAGCTGTGTGTGTGTGTGTCAGTGTGTGTGTACAGGTGTGTGTGTGGGAGTTTTGTGTGTGGGTGGTGTAAGTTGTGGGTGTTTGTGGTTGTGTGTGAGTGTGTGTGTTTGTTTGTGTGTCGTGTGTGTGTGTGTGTGTGTCTCGTGTGTGTGGGCTGTGTGTGAGTGTGTATGTGTCGCTGCATGAGCTCGTGTGGTGATGAGTGTGTGTGTCGTTTCGTGTGTGTGTAGGTAGAGGGAGCGCGAGCAGCAGACGAGCGGAGAAGCGAAGAGGAGACGCGAAGAGCGAGCAGCGAGAAGAGACGGGGGCGAGCGCGAGCGAGTGTGGTGTGTAGTGTGAGTGTGAAGTGTGTGTGTGAGCTGTGTGTGTGTGTCTGTGTGTTGGTGTGTTTGGGTGTGTGTGATTATGTGTGTGTGGGAGTGGTGTAGTGGGTGTGGTTGAGTGTGTCTTGTGTGTGTGAGCTGTATGTAGGTGTGGTGTGTGTGTGAGAGTGAGTGTGTGTGTGTGGAGTGTGTGAGTGTGGGTGTCGTGCTATGTGTGTGAGTGTCGTGTGTGTGTGTGTGAGTGAGTGTGTGTGAGTGTGTGTCTGTATTATCTATATAACCTCATATCATATCTATCATATCTGTGGTGTTTGGGTGTGTGTATGGTGTGTGTCAGTGTGAGTGAGAGTGGGTGAGGGAGTAGCTGTGTGTGTGTGTGTCCGAGTGTGGTGTGAGTGTGTTTGTTTGTATGTGGTCTCTACTCTCTCTGTCCTATCTCTCACTCTCACATAACACTCTCTCACTACTCTGTCGTGAGTGTTTTGTTTAGAGATAGGGAGAGATTTTTGAGTGTGTATATTTTATATATTATATAATATTTATATATATTTAATATATATTTTATAATTTACTCACACACTTACACATGGCTCACACACCACACACACACACACACACACACCACACACACACATATATTTATATATATATTTTATATTATATATATTTATTTATATATATTTTTATTATATATATATACTATCATACACATACACACAACATACCATACACACACACACACACAAAAACACTCACACACCCAACACACACACACCAATAATATATATTTATATTTTAATATAAATTTTTATATATATATATATACACATAATATTTATAATATATATATGTATATATATAGTATATTTTATATTTATAATATATTATACATACTATAATATATATTTATATTATATATATATATTATATATTTTATATATATATTTAATAACATTTTATATATATATGTTTTATATATATTATATATATATATTATTATATATGTATATGTATATGTATATTATATATTATATTATTTATATATGTATTATATATATATATATATATATATATATAATTATTTATATTAAAATAATATATATATATATAGTTTATATATATATCTATATCTGTATATATACCTATATAGATATATAAATTTTATATTATGTAATATAGATATATATATATATATATATATAATATTATATAGATATATATATATTATATTATTATATACTTACACACATGTACACTGCAATGAATTAAGTAACCATTTGAAAAATTTAAAGGTATTGAATAACCCAAAATTAACTATTTGCTTTTATTCACATATAAAAACGATACACAGGTGAATGGCCCTCACAATGGGGGCCCGGGAGGGCACATAGCGATGAAATTTTAAACTCATGAAAAAAGGAAGAACAAGGGCGAGGATTACAAGGGGTGGGCAAAGAAAGAAGAAGAAACCGGAAAAAGAGAAGGAAGAGGAATGTGAGGGAAAGCGAAGATCAGGGGAAAAAAAGAAAATGGGGAGAAGAGGAAGGGAACGACCGGAAAGCAAA
>NW_028234441.1:12442904-12450404 GCF_977035675.1 Penaeus japonicus
GAGGAGGAGGGGAGAGAGAGAGAGGGGGGAACGAGAGAACGGAGAAGGATGGTTGAGAGAGAGAGAGAGAGAGAGAGAGAGAGAGTAAAGAATACATTGAAATAGTCATCAAATGAAAATAAAGATGCATGAGGTTTAAAAGCTGACACGACAAGAGTATTAAAATAAAGTATCCTAAACTAATGAAATTGTGAAAATGACCCTTCGTAAATATAATACTCACAAAATTTTCATCTTCTCAACAAAGGTAAGAAGGTTCGTGATCAAAACGGGTTTTCTCATTTTAAAAAACTCTAGAAAAAATAACATTTCAACTAAAAAAAGGGGTACTAAATGCGAGAGAGAGAAAAACAACTTGTAACGGTCTTGGCGAAGTAAAAAGAAATGAAAAAAAGAAAAAGCCGAAATCGTGACGTAGAGTGACGTGGGCGGAGCTAAATGAGGGTTATAGATTATAGTCTACGCCTTTAATTACTTTTCCCCGCATAAAACTCTCATCGAGGTATATCATTCATTAAATCTTTATTGATAATGCTGATGTTAATACGCCGATTGGCACGATATGTACTGATACGATACGATATGTACTGGAGAGTGTACGGATGAGTTTGTTTACGTGAAAGTTTGATCGCGGGTTGAATTTGGCGGTGGCCCTTAGTAGGGGGTTGGGTACCCTCTGTGGTGTGAGCCTTCGGAGTGATGAAGTGCTTCGAGATAA
This sequence comes from Penaeus japonicus, assembly GCF_977035675.1. Lineage (NCBI taxonomy): Eukaryota > Metazoa > Arthropoda > Malacostraca > Decapoda > Penaeidae > Penaeus > Penaeus japonicus. The sequence goes on from NW_028234441.1 coordinate 12,443,623, forward strand.
ATCAGGATGAGTCAGTCTTTTGGTTATCTTGATATGATTTTAGATAAGATAAAGAGGAAGGTGTTTATTTACGATGTATTATTATTTTTTTTAAATCTAAACTCGTCATGTAATCCATCAAAACAAAAACTATCTCTCATATCTTTGCATTATTATTTATCTGTATATCATATTCTGTCAAGGATTAACACCTCCAACATCCCCGAGCGTCGCCTAGGCCTACAAGCGGCTAATTGGCCAATCGGGAAGCCTCGTGACCCGGCCGCCGTGAACCCTTCGTGACTGACCTGGCCTTGCTCGTCGGCGACGGGCTGGCACACGTGGAAGATCCTGCAGTCGTTGGCGACGTCGGCGTAGTAGCCGAAGGCGCGGCCCTGGCACGAGAACACCTCCCGCACGCTGTTGCGGACGAGGGACGCGGCGTCGGCGGGCAGTTGGTAGGCCATGCGGGCGGAGGCGACGGCGACGAGGCACAGGAGGGCGGCGGAGGCGAAGACCTTCATGGCGGCAACGGGAGGAGGTTTGGCGGCGCTGAGGAAGAAGACGTAGAGGCATTAACTCAGGGGCGGAAGAACAAACTGAAACAACAAAAGACAAAAAAGACTATCAATTAAAAAAAAACAAAGAAACCAAAAGCAAAAGCATCAAAAAATATAGAGCTACACAGAAGATGCTGAGAGCACACCCGATAAGAGCAATATGCAGAAAGAAGAAAAGGACAAAGAGAGAGATGGAGAGAGAGAAGAATAGCTCTGCCCACGCGAGAGAGAGTACGGAAGAGAGCGGCGTGAGCTAGAGGCAAGAGAGATTCAGTAGAAAGAGAGAAGAGAGAGAAAGAGAAGAAAGCAAAGAGGAGAGAGAGAGAGAGAGAGAGAGAGAGAGAGAGAGAGAGAGAGAGGAGAGAGGAAGAGAGAGAGAGAGAGAGAGAGAGAGAGAGAGAGCGAGAGTGCGAGGGAGAGAGAGTGAGTGGAGAAGGAGAAGAGAGGTAGAGATGAGATGAGAGATGAGATTTGTGAGAGAGAGAGAGAGTGCGAGAGAGGCAGAGAGTAGAGAGCGAAGCCAGAGAGAGAGAGAGAGAGTGAAGAGGAGAGAGATGAAGAGAGAATGAGAGAGAATGAGAATGAGAGAGAGAGAGAGAGAGAGAGAGAGAGGAGAGAGAGAGTGAGAGAAGAGAGTACGAAAAGAGGGATGTGAGAGGAGAATTTGCGGTTGAGAGGGAGAGGAGAGAGAGAGAGAGAATGAGAAGAGAGAGAGTGAGGACGAATGGAGAGAGACGAGAGAAGAGAACGAGAGAGAGGAAGAAAATGAGAGAGGAAGTTAGCAGCTTGAGAGAGAGAGAGATTGAGAGAGAGAGAATAAGGAGAGAGAGAGAAGAGACGAGAGGAGATTTGAAGTTGATAGAGAGATGAGGAAGACAGAAGAATGAGAGAAGGCTGAAGAATATTGAGAGTGAGGAGAGCGAGAGAGGAGGAATTAAGGAGACGTTAAAGTAGGAAGACGCCCGCAAGACCGAAGAGAGAGACGATTACCGAGGCGAGATTGGAGAGGAGAGAGAGAAGAGAGAGATAGATAGTTGATAGATAATAGAGAGAGAGAGAGAGAGAGAGAGAGAAATTTTGAGAGAGCAAAGAGAGAGAGACGAGAAGAGAGACATGAGAGTGAGAGATGACGATTGAGAGGTATTAGAGAGAGAAATGAACAGAGACAAGATGTAAGATAGAAAGTAGAGGATAGATGAGAGAGAGATTGAGAGGAGAGAGAGAGCGAGAGAAGAGAGAGAGAGAGAGGAAAGAGAGGAGGAGGGAGATGAGGCGAGAGAGAGATGAGTTTGACAGAAGATGAGCGAGATGAGAGAGAGAGAGATTTAGATGAAGACGACGAGAGAAAAGAAGAAGAAGAGAGAGAGAGAGAGAGAGAGAGAGAAGAGAGAGTAGAGAGAGAGAGAATGAGGAATGAGAGAGAGAGAGAGGAAGAGAAGAGAGAATAGATGAGAGAGGAGAGAGAGTGAGTTTCATTCTGTGTGACGTAGAGGAGAAGAACAAACGAGAGACTAGAAGGGAGAAGAGAGTGTGAGAGAGTGAGAGAGAGAGAGAGAGAGAGGAGAGAGAGGAAGAATGAGTGAGAAAGAGAGAGAGATCTTGAGAGAGAGAGAGAGAGGAGAGAGAAGATAGAGACAGGCCCGAGGAGATGAGAGGAGAGTAGAGTAGAGACAGAGAAGATACACGAGACAGAGAGTGGAGAGCGAATGTGAATGAGTTGAGAGAGAGATAGAGACAGAGACAGAGAGAGAGAGAGAGAGAGAGAGACAGAGACAGAGACAGAGACAGAGAGAGAGCGAATGAGAATGAGAGAGAGAGAGAGAGAGAGAGAAGAGAGAGAGAGAGAGAGAGTAATTACATCCCGAGGTGCTTCCGAAAACGCAGAGGTAAAGTGAGAATAATATCCGGGTACATCTCTGCTCCCGTGAGCTTTGCGACAATGGAGAGATCACAGTAAAATGGAAGCGTGATAAGCAACGCATGTTAGACACCGAAACAGACATGGAATGTTTGAAAAGATGTCAAGGTTTCCAGAGAAAGTCTGAGAACGGCGTTTCGGCGAGATGCGGATCGGCCCTAAAGGACAGGAAAACATCCGCTGAAATGATTAGTCGGAGGAAGGAGATAACAGCCGAGGCACGACCTCGCCAAGGACGCGCAGGGATCCTCTTTAGGAATCCTGCTAAAACGTCCCTAGCGTGAGGATGTGTTACGACGTTCATTCTAGGATGAGTTAAGACGCCAATATGAAGAAGAGCCAAGTCATACTTTACAGGATGAGCGAAGACGTCCTATACAGGATGAGCCAGGCAGGCTGACCTAGTCAAGAGGCGTGGGACGAATGCCACATAACAACGCCTGTATAACGCTGTTTTGAAGGACTTTTTGGCATCCTGTTGTTATCCGGCACCTTGCATTTCTTGCCGCTCGTTCCGCGTGAGAAATCCTTAAGATTAGCATACGCGTTCAGACTGTTCGAGATGTTAGCGTTGTTCTTTCAAGGATTTTTTTTAATGGATGGTTTACTATTTTATTTCCTTATTTTTTGTTTATTTATTTATTATTATTATTATTTTTTTTTTTACTTTTGTTCATTTTTCTTATGCTTTGTTATTTATCTAAATCAAGCTTTACTATTAGATGCCCAATTTATCTTGAATATGTTTTGCTATTCTACTGTAACTGAGAGGAATAGAGAAGGAGGAAGGGATTGAAAAGTGTGGAAATTGGAAGATTAGGAAACGACAAAAAACGGGCGGAAAGGTTGATGAATATTAATCAATAAAGATAGGGGAAAGGGTTAATTAAGACTGACCCGATATTTAGCAAGGAATTTGAATACCCTGTTGTGAGCGAGCCTTTATATGTAGATGAATCACTAGACCAAAATAATGATGAAACAAATAACATAAATAAATGAATCAAAAGCATGACATGCAAAAATCTAACGAATAATCGAAACAGATAACATTAACAAACATAATAAACAGCAGCAAAAAAGGCACCGATTCTCAAAACTTACATTTCACTCGGTGCCGCTCACTCAAAAAAAATAATAATAAAAAAAAAAAATAATAATAAATAAAAAAGAAAAGAAAAAAAAAGAGAAAGATCCCACACAGCCCATAACTCGCTGAAGATGGTCATGCCACGGACCCGGTTTGAGTGATGGGCGGGCGGGCGGGGGGTGGGGTGGGGGGGTGAGGGAGGGGGGGAGGGAAGGAGCGTAAAGGGGATGGGGTAGGGGGATGGTGGGGGAGGGGAGAGGAGAAGGAGGGAGGGTGGGTAATGGAAGAGAGAGGGGAGGTAACAGAGGTGGGAGGGAAGGAGATGGGTGAGGGTGGGAATGGGATGGGTGAAGGGGAGGGGGGGGGGTTAGGATGAGTCAGCAGCTGCCGTAAAGAACTGCGGGATCCTTCACCGGTTTAGCTCGTACTTGGCGGCCGGGACTGCTAGGATTGTGGGGGGGGGGGGGGGGGAGGGGGGACGTAGCGGTTTAGCAGTGCATAGCAATGGCGGTTTTTGTCATGCCGCGAGTAATGTTGTTGTGGTTGTTTTTTTATGGTTTGTGTTTCTTATTTGTAGTAGTATATATATGGAATACGAATCGGCATAATTCAGTCTTGGTTTGAAACTCAGTCTAGAGTTCAAAGGAAACGAAAATGAACCTATACGATTCAAGACTTTAGTTAATGTAGTTAATTCAAAGTCCAATCTCTAGATTAAAGAACACGGAAAGAATTGAGTATAGAAAGAAAATAAGAAGAAAAATATAAGGACCTAAGCACTTTCCGCTTTACTGAACGATTAAAAATCTGCTAATGATACTATTGCATTCCAACTGCGAATTTTTTTTTTCCAGTTTATCTTTCTCTTCAGCAATGACCACAAACTATTCGAGCTAAAACTCATATTGACAATGATGATAATAATGACAATGATTATTGTGATAATGGTGATGATGATAATGATTATTGTGATAATGGTGATAATGATAATGAAAATGATAATGATAATGATGATAATAATGATAATGATAGTGATATTGATAATAATACTAATGATGATAATGGTAGCAACAATTATTATCATTAATAGATAAACAAGTAGAGTGATTTCAACGCATTAGTAAGTACAAATCTAGTCAAGGTTGCATGGCGTTGTAAAGAAGACACAATAAGATTAACTTACGTTCTATAATCTGTAGTTTCTATGGCTCGTGTAGTCTGTTTACGTCATGTGTCATAATGAATGGAATTTCTCTCTTGCACATTTCAACACAGTCATTGTTAGGCTGTTGCCCTTGTCGAAACACAATGATAAACCTGATCTTCAAATGTCAATTATGATTAAGATTGATTTTCTATTCGTGTAAAATTCGAATCATAGACATGAATATTTGATAATCGTTCTTAGGTGATTCTTTAATAGACACTGTTGAATTGTGACGAAGCAGTGAATTTTCACAGTGCAAATTACGATAATAAAACATTTGCAAAATTATATACCTACAGTAGAAACCCCTTCATAGAAATATATATATATATTTTTGTACTATTATATGTATATGATATATTTTCTTATTATATTTTATCTATATATATATATATATATATATATATATATAATATATTAGTATTACTATTTTATATATATATAACTGATTAGGCTTGATGTTACATGCTGACATACAGCATATCTTAGTATACATACTGTATCTCAAAACATTTATATATATATGTTATATATAGTATAGTAGAAATATATCATTATATATATATATATATAGAGTGTGATATATATAAATATATTTTACACACACAACACACACACACAACCTCATCACACACACAACAACACACACACACACACACACACACACACACACACACACATATATATATTATATATATATATATATATATATATATATATATATATATATATATATCCATATAAATAACTATATATATATATATATCATATATATATCTATATATATCCATATATATATATATATATATTATATATATATATATATATATATATTAATATATATATATATATCACATACACACACACACACACACTCTTACACACACCAACACACACACATATGTACACACACCACATCACACACATTACACACACAACACACACACACATGTATTATAGATATATATATATATATATTATTATATATATATATATGATATATATATATATATTTAATATATATATATATATATATATAGTATATTTGTATATATATATTTATATATATATAATTTTATATATATAATCCATTATATATATTAGTTATTTGATATATTATTATATATATATCCACTGATTATATATATATTCCTACATATATATATATATATATATATATATATTATATTATATATATATATATATATATTTTTTATGTATATATGTCATATATTATTATATTATTATTATGTTATAATATTATTTATTATACACATATATATACATATATTATGTGTTTATGTATGTATACACATACACACATATATAAACAGATTTAACACAAATAAAAGGTAGAAGTATACATTCATAGGCACTTAAGCTAATTTGCATAAACCATGCCCATCTATTCACGAAGACATGGGAATACCTCGCGGCAAGGAGAATTATCTTTGTTATGCAAAAAGATTGAAATATGAGAAAAACATTTTTGCTTGCGGTTTAGCTGGTGTGCGTGCGGACAAGACTGGCATAAGTGGTGGAGGTAGGATACTGTAGTCAATGTACCAGAAGGTTGTATGGTAATATGGTAGAGGATGATAGAGTAGAGTACAGTATGGTAGTATATGTTGGTAGGGATTGTGTGACGCAATAGTGTAACGTGTTATGTTACTATGGTGATCGTAATGACGCATTGTGGATTTATGGTGTATTTCATTACCATGGTGATCGTTCCAGGAGGGTGTGTTGGCGCGGCGGCTGGTAACAGTGAGGTATTGAAAGGGGTGTGGAGTTACATATAAGGAGAAGGAATGTATGCGGGCACGCAAGTGAGTATTACCTTGGGTGTGTGTGGGGGGGGGGAGAGGGGGGGGAGAAAGAGAGAGAGAGAGGGAGAGAGAAAGGGAAAGATATAGAAAGAGAGAGAGAGGGGGAGATAGAAAGGGAAAGATATAGAAAGAGAGAGAGGGGGGGGGGGGAAGAGAGAGAGAGAAAGATAGATAGATAGATAGATAGATAGAGAGAGAG
>NW_028234441.1:12462904-12467349 GCF_977035675.1 Penaeus japonicus
CAAAGAGAGAAGAGATCAGAGAGAGATGAGAGAGAAGAGTCTCCTAGAGCTCAGAGGCAGAAGAGCGAGATGAGAACCTTGAGAGAGAGAGAAAGAGAGAGAGAGAATGAGAGAATCAGACAGACAGACAGGCAGTGAGTGAGAGCCAGTGAGAGACTCTCTCTTTGTATCTTGTATGTCTATACATACATACACACATAATATATATGTATGTATAGTGACAGGATATATATATATTCAAAATATATATATATAATACTAGCTATATATATAATATATACTCATTATATACGATATAATATATACAACACACACACACACAACACACACCCACACATAATCATATATATATATATATATATATATCTATAGAGATTATATATTATAAGGCTTAAAATCTATGGATGATTTTGGTATATGATAAAGGAGAGATCAGAGAGCTACGAGAGAGAGAGACCAGAATCTAGAGAGACAGAGATAGATAGATATATATATATACTAGAAGAGTGAAAATGTGACGTGAAGTGAGAGAGAGAAAATGATGTGAGAGAGAGGAGAGAGAGAGAGACTGTAGACAGAAGTCAGATAAGTCGAGAGAGAGGAGAGTGAGAGTAGAGAGATCTCGCAGAGGAGAGGAGAGAGCAAGATACGAAGGAGAGAGAAGAAGAGAGGTTGAGGAGAGAGGAGAGAGAGAGAGTAGTACAGAGAGAGAGAGAGAGAGAGGAGAGAGAGAGAGAGATGCGGGTAGAGAGAGAGATGGAAAATGTCAGGAGAGAGAGAGAGGCGCAGATGCCACATGAGCACGCAAGATGGGATGAGCAGTAAGAGACGTGGAGAACGAGCGGAGGAGAGAGTGATGGAAGAGAGAGTTGAGAGAATGAGAGATAGAGTGAGAGGACGCAAGTCTTTCTAGAGTAGAGAGAGAACTCTCCATAGGCGAGAGAGAGAGGCAGACAGAGAAGAGCCCCGCCAACATTGAAAGCGAAAGTCCAACCTGTTCGCCGTGGATCCGTTGGTACAATTAGCCTTCCCTCTTCTTCCTGCCTTCGGTTTTCTTACCCCTTCTTCTAATTGATAATTTCCCTTCTCCCCTTTCCCTCTTTTTCGCTCTCATTGCTTCCTTCCACCAGCTGTTCTTTTTTTTTTTCCTTTTTAATTTCTTATCTTTTCTAGCTCATCCCTCATTCTCTCTCTCTCATTTTCCTTTTGTATGTATCATTTTAGCTTCCCCTGACTCGCTCATTTTCTTAATCTTTTCCCTCGGCCCTCCATCTCTATTTTGTGTTTTTGTTTTTCTCCTTTTTCTTTCCGATTTTGTCATCTTGCCTTCATTTTCGCTTTCCCTTTTCCCCCTTGAGTCTCCATTCTCATCTTTACCTTTTTTTTTTTTTGTTCATTTTTTTTCTCTCTTAATTTTTTTCTTTTCTTTTTTTACTCAGCTTATTATTTTTTTCATCTTCTCTTCCCTTTTCCTTCTCGTTTTTTCCTATCTTCCCATCCCCCTCTTCTTATTTTTCCCATGCATTTCCCCTTTTCTTCTCTTCTCTTTTTTTTTCTTTCTTCTTTTCTTCTCCTTTTCCATCTTGTTATCTTCTATCTCCATCTTCTCTTCTTCTCTTTCCCTCGAATTCTTTTCTTTTCCTTCTCTGCCTTCCGTCATTTTCCTCCTCCTCATTTTGCTTATCTTCTTTCTCTTTTTACTGCACTCCTCTTTCCTACTGTTCTTCATCCTTCATCTCCATTTCCCTCTCGCCTCCCCTCCCCTCCCCCTGTCCTTCCCTCTCCTCTTTCTCTCCTTCTCTCTCTCTCTCTCTCTCTCTCTCTCTCTCTCTCTCTCTCTCTCTCTCTACCAACTCTCTCTCTCTCTCGGGAGCGTATCTCTCTCTCTCTCTCTTCACCTGCTCTCACTCCTAACACTCAACTCAGCTCTACTTCTAGCACCAATCTCATTTAACTCCTCATCTCCCATCCCCATCACTCTCGAGAACTGCACATCAATCAACTCCGCGGGCCTCTCCCGGCGTGGGCCGTCCTATTCTCCTCCCCCAAACCATAGCCTCCTCATCACACCTCCTACTCTCACTCCAAAATCGACGTTCTGGCGTCTCTCTCTCTCTCTTCACCCACCAGTCTAACACAGCCAGACATTGCTCTTGTACCTCCGTACTCTCCCCCTCTCCTCCTCCCGCGATGCGGGGGCCCACTGTCTCCGCGCGGCCGCCCTTTTTTCACTACCCCGTCCATCCCTAACCCCACCTCCAACACATTCCCCCTGGGGGCACCCCCCCGGGGGGAGAGCGGAGGGCGGGGAACGGGGGAGCACAGGGCCCCACCCCTCCCTCCCTTTCCCATCCGCCGCGGGGGTCTGAGAACAGTTTGATGAAGAAGAGATACGAAGTCAGGGTGATGAATACCATTTCCTTCCCGAGGTGTGATGAGTAAGCTGAGTCATTGTCACCTTTTTATTTTTTTTTCTCTCTCACTCTCCCCCTCATTATTCTTTTTTATGTCTTCGCATTGATGAAAGTAGTTGGTTACGCTAGTGGGATGGACAAAAAATGTAGTAAAAAAACAAAACATAAAAAAATGTTATAAAAACTCTTCTCTCCCCCACCCCCCTTTTCTCTGAAATGTTCCTGGGGGATTTGTACAAATGGTTTCCGTACATACAAACACACGCACATACACACACGAACGCACACACGAGGCCACACGGACCAACACCCATAACCTCAAAAGAAAGTAAGAGTCCCTAGTTTTCTCTCAAGGTGATGGTCAACTTTTTCCTTAAAATGTTTCATATTACATCGTCTGGATTTCATCATGATCCGTCCACATGGCTGCTTTCTGATCAAGACATTCCTTCGAGGATACTACAATGAGAATGTCCTAGTTGAAGGTATGTGTTCGCTTCAGCAGAGAAAAAAAGATCATGGCAGAGTTACTCTTTGGTGTTATTGGTATTAGCCAAATTAAGATATTATGTTGGATAAACACCCCAGTCACACGTACCCAAGTGTTGGGCCCATCCCTGGTACCCTTCAGCTTTGTCCTCTAATGACCGCATCTGCGCGACAAACAGGCGTCCTTTCGGGGCAGTTGTGTGCCGACGGAAAACAGATTAAGCAGCTTGAGTGAACGGACGAGGGATATTTGTCGGTCGCCGTGAATGGAAAGCCTTGTGGATCCATTACGAACAGGGAAGAAAGCGAACAGGGAGAAGGGGAGAGAAAGTCGGGAGAATTAGGAAGTATTTCTCGGAGGATTTCGTGGTGCTTAAGTCCATCCTTGCTTAGTCCCCGTTTTATTGACATGGGGACATGAGATGGCTGTCCCCTGGGATGCTCACGAGGATGCTGTTTCAGGATGTAATGAGCACTTTTCGTCCCCTGCGGTGCGTGCGAGGACAGACCTTTTCCACGCATTGTAGATTTTGGCTGACCTTTTCACGGGAATTATGTTCTCCTGGAGGATATGCTAATGAGTTTTAAAGTCTACCATGGCTAGAAATGAAATAGCTCGTCCCCAAAGAACAACAGCTGTGGCAATAGAACACATTATCCTCTAGTTTGGAAGAACGATAGCTATGCTACTCTTCCCTATACAAAATCTATATCAAAACAAATTCCTCTCATACACACATCGAGAGCAACAACAACAAAAATAAGATAACACAAAAAAAAGAAGAAGTTTGCCATTGTTAGATTGTGAAGAAACCGTAGATGATCCGTGTTGAAGGTAAGGACGGTAGGTGCTTCTCGACCGCTGTGACAAATGTAACGTGACAAGAGGCACGAAGCGCCTTGACTTGACAAGCTCTGCGATGGATGAGGAGACAAGGGGAGAGGAAGGCAGAGACGAAGCGAAGGCAACCCGGGATGATGGGCGGCATGTGATAGAGCAAGATAAAAGGAATGATAAATATTGCGAGGAAACAGATAGGATGTTTATGAGCATAAGTAAGACGGCGAGATGGCGTGGACTTTTTAAAAGGAATGTCTTAGGATGTAATGGAGGAAAAGGAGTACACGAGGGATCATTCTGTTATCGTTGACATTATAATCTTTTTCGTATTTCTTCTTTTCATACCTCCTTTTCATCTTGCTCTTCTTACTCTCTCTCTCTCTCTCCCTCACACACACGCATATATATGTATATATATATATATATATACCAATATATATATATATATATATATATATATATATAAATTATATATATAATATATATTGTGTATATATAAAAAATATATAAATTATATATATATAATCATATATATATATATATGTATATAGTTATTATATATTATATATAAAATTTATATATATAATATAAATATATGTATGTATAACAGTATATAGAAATGTATATTTATATATGCACAAGTGCCCCAAATATAAAATTTATTTATAAATATATTATATATATATATATATATAATATAT
>NW_028234441.1:12489949-12494891 GCF_977035675.1 Penaeus japonicus
CTTTGTATTTTGCAATGAAGGAAGATAATTATTTGGTCTTGTCTGTCGTACGAATGACGTTAGGAATCTAAGAAATATGCATTACGTGTGGTTGGTTTACTGTTTTTGTTACATAATGGTTGTTTGATAAGAAGCATTATTTTTCCTCGGGAATGACCCCGAAGAGAGCGTTGACGGAGTCGAAGAGGGTCTCGGCCTGGTCGCAGGGGAAGGCCTCCTGGGGGTGGGCGCAGGTGAGGGACTCCTGGCTGAACACGGTCTGGTTGCCGCAGAAGAAGGAGAAGTGGGCGGTCTCGACGAGGTCGCCCAGGTCGTCGGAGACGGGCAGGCACACGTGGAACACTCGGCAGTCGCTGCTGACGTCGGCGTAATAGCCGTAGCTTCGACCGGCACAGTCGAAGGCCTGGACGGGCTCTGCGCCGAGGACGTCGAGGTAGCCGTCGGAGAAGCGGAAGGCGGAGTTGGCGGCGGCGACGCCAGCCAGAGCCAGGAGAGCTGCGAGGACCTTCATGATGACTGAGAAGACGAAAAATGAAAGTGTTAGTAAATTAGGACATATACCTGAATCTACGCTACCCCCTCCCATCTTCGACAAATGTGCTTAATCTTAAATTAAGTTTCGTTGAGCCTATGTTTGATGGGTGGCATTCGCCACGTCTTCGCTTTTGTTTTGCTCCTCGTTAATTCCTTTGCCTTACTTTCTCCTTAGACTTAAACTTGCTTCTAAACTTCTGCCAATAATAACGCGAAAGCTCTTAGTGAATAAAATTAAGTTACACTCTATATACACATGAAAATAATCACGAAGACACACGCCCGCACAAACACATATACACATCCATTCATCTGTGTGTGGGAGTATAGTATACAGACAAACACTTCCATTTCTTAGTTTCCATAAAATACTTGGCACTCACACTTACTTCTTGGTGTCTTGCGAGGGACTGACCACCCCAAGAGCTGTCGAGGCCTCTTATATACTTCCTTCCCTCTTCCAGCTGGATGCCCAATGGGGGGCATGCCTAAGGGAAGGTAACATAGTAAGGGTATGGAGGAGGAGGAGTGCGTCTGGATAATTTTCGTTGCCTATGTAAAGAAGGTACATTCTTTAAATGATTAGATAACTAACCACTGTATTTCTATACGGATCGGGTGATTATTCTAAGTATCTAAATATCTATATATCAGGAATCAGTGTTTCCGTATTAGATTTGATATTTCATTGTTACTAAATTGTTTGTTTTATACTTTTATTAGTCTTTATGTGTCTTAATTCTTACCAAAAACGCGTTCATTTCTACACGATTCAGCGAAAGGCAGCGAAGGAAAGATCCCGCCAGGGATGATGAATGATTCGACCTTCAGTTACTTCACGAACTTGTCCCTTTTCTTGACCTGACAAGGTCATCGCTTCTTCCTTTTCTTCTTCTTATCTGCTTCTACTCATTTTGCTTTTCGTTATTCTTAATCATTCCAGATTCTACCTTATTTACGTAAACGCGTATATGAACACAAAAGTACAGAAATGTATGCTTTTATAGATCTATATTTGTGTTCATATAGATAGATATAGATATATGTATACACACACACATACATACATATACATACATATATATATATATATATATATATATATATATATATATATATATATATATCTATATATATGTGTGTGTGTGTTTTTTATATATAATATATATATATATATATATACTATATAGGTATATATAAGAATAGAATGATATATATATAATATATCTTGAGTGTGTGTGTGTGTGTGTGTCGTGTTTGTGTATATAATGTCTGTATGTATGTATGTATGTATATATATAAATATATATAAATACATATATATAATATATGTGTTGTGTGTGTGTGTGGTTGTGTTATAAATGTATTAGGTATGTATAAATAACATACATATATATATATATATATATATGTGTATATATATATATATATATATATATATATTTATGTATGTATGTATGTATGTATGTATCTGTGTGTTTGTATGGATAGGTAAGTATACAGATAAATTGATATATTGATTGATAGATAAATGGGTCTTGTGTGTGCATGGGACTGTGCTATTCTTCTGTATGAATCCTTGGACTCTTGTCAAATTATCTTCCGATCGGCGCCATGTGTGTAACAATCTTAAAGTTTTGGGTATATTTCTGGTAAGTTATTTATCTTTTATGGATTCATAATGAAAAAGAAATGACACGCAATACTGAGCAATAGAAATATGAAAGAAATAATGTATACCCACACAAATATGTTTGTGTGTGTATGAATGTGTTTGTGGGGGGGGGTATATAAATATTAATATAATAATAAATATATATATATATTATTATATATAATATATATATTTATGTATATAAATATTTCTATATATATATATATATATATATATATATATATATATATATATACATATACATATGTTCGCAAAAAGCAAGTTTTTACTCTACCGCTCCGTAATGTGTCTAAAATTTAGCATATTTTGCATATTTATATTTATATATATATATATATATATATATATATATATATAAATATATATATAATATATATATATGTATGTATAAATAAATATATGATATATATAATATATATATATATATATGTTATGTATGCTTATATAAATATTCTATATATATATATATATATATCTATATATATATAATTATATACAAATATATGTATATGTATATAAAATTCATTTAACACACACACACACACACACACACACACACACACACACACCACACATTACACATATATATATATATATAGTATAATATATATATATAAACATGATAGCTATATATAGATACAATATGCATATTCTTGGATATGTATTAAAATTCATTTATATATATATATATTTATATATATATATATATATATATATATATATATATATATATATGTATATATATATACATATATGTGTGTGTGTGTTTGTGTGTGTGTGTGTGTATACATATATGTATATATCTAGATGGATAGATAGATAGTTAAATAGATATGAATGTGTGTTTGTGCGTATGTCGTGTGTGTGTGTGTGTGCGTCTGTACACACACACATATATATACATACATTATCTCGAACCGTTCGCTGTCCTTCTTTCCTTCTCTCTCTCTCTCTGTCCTATGAAAATCATATATATTTTCAGATTTTTTTTTTTTTTCAACGGGATGCGACTGCAAAAAGTAAATAGATACGATATAAAACATTCTAAGATGGTTTATATGTACAGGCTAAAGGTATCAAATGTTAGACGATTTTTAATGGCAGGTTTGAATGCAGGGATGAAAAGATATTGCAAAGGCTTGGAATGAAGAGAAGGATAAACTAGGAAAGGAATGGAAACAAGAAGGAAGATAAGGTAGAAGAAAGGGAAAATGGAATATGAACGACATGGAGATCAAGAACAATGCAGAGGGTTTGCAGCGAACAAGCAATGATTGATTGAAAAGTCTGCAACACACAGGCGACTGTAGAGCATTGAAAAGAAAGGTAGGAAATTGACGGCTACTGTTTACATCGAAAGCTAACAAAATAGAAAGACCAGAGTTCATGTTGTACTGAAGAACATTCTGAATGCAAAGTAAAAATAAAAAAGGGAGAAGAGAATAGGATGGTCTCAACATGGGATCCGATTTAAGATAAAAACTATTAGGTTGTTTAATGGATATGATTTATATTCCGGAAAGGGAAGCCGAACGGAAAACAAGGAAATACTAACACAAAACAAAAAAAAAATCATTTTTTATTCTAATTATCACACTTTCTTCTACAGTCTCGTCGGGAATGAACCCCGAAGAGAGCGTTTGACGGAACAGTCGTAGAGGGTCTCGGCCTGGTCGCAGGGGAAGGCCCTCCTGTGGGTGGGCCGCAGGTGAGGGAACTCCTGGCTGAACACGGTCTTGGTATGCCCGCAGAAGAAGGAGAAGGGGGGCGGTCTACGACGAGGTCTTCGCCCGGTCCGTCGGAGGACGGGCAGGCAACAGTGGAACACTCGGCAGTCCGCTGCTGACGTCGGCGTAATAGGCCGTCAGCTTCGACCGGCACAGTCGAAGGCCTGGACGGGCTTCTGCGCCGAGGACGTCGAGGATAGCCGTCGGAAGAAGCGGAAGGCGGAGAGTGGCGGCGGCGACGCCAGCCAGAGCAAGGAGAGCTGCGAGGACTTCATGATGACAGAAAAGACGAAAAATGAAAGTGTTAGTAAAAATAATTAGGACATTAACTGAATCCACGCTACCCCTCCCTCCTTCAACCAAGGTGTTTCATCTTTAGGCTTCGTTGAGCTATGTCTGATGGGTGGCATTCGTTACGTCTTGGGCTTTTGTTTTGCTCCTCGTTATTCCTCTGCCTGAATTTCCCCTTAGACTAAACTTGACTATACACTTATTGCTGATACATAAACACGAAAAGCCCTTAGTGAATGATAAGTTTATTGACACTAATATACACAAAAATACCTGAGAGTCACGAAGACCACGCCCGCACAGAACTTATACACTCATTCATCTGTGTGTGGGAGTATAGTCATACAGACAAAACACTTCATTTCTTAGTTTCCATAAAATACTCTTGGCCTCACACTTACTTCTTGGTGTCTTGCGAGGGACCTGACCCACCCAAGAGCTGTCGCAGGCCTCTTATATACTTCCTTCCCACTTCCAGCTGGATGCCCATGGGGGGCATGCCTAAGGGAAGGTAACATAGTAGTGTATGAGAGAGGAGGGAGTGCGTCTGGATAATTTCGTAGCCTCTGTAAAGAAGTACATTCTTTAAAAATGATTAGATACTAAGCATTGTATTTCTATACGGATCGGGTGATTATTCTAAGTATTAATATCTATATATCAGAATCAGTGTTTTTGTATTAGATTTGATATTTCATTGTTACTAAATTGTTTG
>NW_028234441.1:12494991-12497491 GCF_977035675.1 Penaeus japonicus
ATATATATATATATATGTAAAATATAGGGGATAAAATATACCATATTAATACACAAAAATTTTAGGGTATATATATGTAAATAAACCATATTATACACATATGTAGGGGTATAATATAAATAAAATTAAAAATATTATATATATATCCCAATTATATAAAAATTTTTATTATATATAAATATATAAAATTAAAAATTTATTATATAAATATATATTTTAAAATATTTATAATATATATATATATATATTTTAAAAAATATATCCATACAAACATATATAAAAAATAAAATATATGTATTTGTATATATATTGATATTATATAGGGTATTTATATTATATATATATAATATATTATAAATTTATTTTATTTTTTATATAAAATAATATTTTGTGGTGTTGTGTGTGGTGTGTGTGTTGTCCATGTATTTTTACCTTTTTCCAAAAAAGTTTTTTTAAAATTTTCTTTTTTTTAAAACCCTGGGAAAAGGGGTTGAATAAACAGATGTTTTACCCCCAATGCCCCTTCCCCTAAAGTATTGTCCTATGAAAAATTATTGATAAAATGGTAGCAAAAATACTGGTGATGAATGTCGAGTGAGTCAAAGAAAAGTAAACACAGCCTGACCTTGAAGGCTTTCATTTACATACCCAAGGATTCTAAGAAATCCTTCGCTCATGATTCTTTCGTTTTATCTCTCTATCTTTTTCGTTTTTTTTTTTTCTCTCTTTTCATCTTCGTTATTTTTTGCTTATTATTTTTATCCTATATTAAGATCAGGAATTATGTATGAGGGCCAAAACACCCCACACACACACGTTTTCACTCCCAGACAGCCCCAAAACCCCCGAACTTACCCAAAAGAGCCCCTTCCCGTGCCATGATCAATATCACTCTTTTACGGGACAGTTCCAGGGGAAAAACCTCTATTTTTTTTGTTTTTTTCCGGGATCGCCCGAAATTTAATAAAACTTCTTTTGGGCAAATTTAACGTTACATACTTATAGAATTAAAAGGGGAAAAACCCCCCCCAAACACACACAAGCACATACCCCCCACACACAAACAAACAATCAAACTACACAAATATACGAAAACACAGGCAAACAAACACACCCCCACCCTTCATTTAAACACATTTAGCCCACCCCTTGATAAACAAAAGGACCCAGGCCCCAGACATTGTTATTAAAATTACAGACGCAAGGGTTTCCCTGACGGGGCCCAAAAGGGCAGCATATATAGCAACATGTCCTTCTCTCTGGGACGTATGGAAAAAGGCTCCAAGATGATGACAGCCTCTGCATGGAGCGAAAGGGCATTGTCGGTCCGAATGAAAAAGCTTTGTACCTCGCTAAGAAAAAAAAAAAAAAATCCTCGGTCTATCTATCTACCTATTTATCTATCTATCTATCTATCTATCTATCTATCTATCTATATATATATATATATATATATATATATATATATGACTGATGGCTATCTCTCTCTCTCTCTGTCTCGCACACAAACACACACAGACACACAAAACACACACACACCCACACACACAAAACAAACCACCAACAAACACACAATATTTAATAAATATATATTAAATATATATAATAATATATTATACACCCAAAACACCAAAACACACACCACCAAACACAAAACCACACACACACAACATATATATAATATATATAAATTTAAATTTTAAAAAAAAAAATATATATAATTTTAAAATATATATTTATTTATATAAATATAAAATATATATAATATAAATATATACTACACACACAACCACATATACACACAGGGACTAATAGGGAATAGAAAATAAAGGTATATATATATACATATATATATAAAATAATATAAAATATTTTATATATTTTAATAAAATATAAATATATAAAAATATATATATATATATATAGAAATATATATATATATATAAGTATTTATATGTTTTTTAAAAATAAATATAAAAATGTTTTAAAATAAAATACATTAAAATAAATATAGAAAATATATGCCTATACATAAAAAAATATTATAAATATATAATAATTTTAATATATATATTATATAAAAACAAAATATATTTTTAAGATATAAAATATATATATATATATATATATTTTTAAATATGTTATATTAATTAATATATTTTAAAATAATATAATAAAATAATATATAAAAATTTTATATATTAAATTAAAAATAAGTTTTTAAAAATATTATATAAAAAATGTTTAAAAACATTCATACATATATGATTATGTATATAATAAATATAATTTTATATAATATAAAACAATATGGATATATATATATAAAAATACATAAAATATATAAAATATATATATATATAATTTTAAATATATATATATATATACAAATATGTGTGGGGGTAAAATGTTGTTTTGTTTAAGAAAGGGTTTTATTTATTTATCTATAAATTATTTATACAAAAATACATACATATATATATATAAATATATATAAAAA
>NW_028234441.1:12502491-12505334 GCF_977035675.1 Penaeus japonicus
AGGATTAAAGGGAAAATTCATAAGCGTATTAGATTGAGTAAACTTTAAAACCCAAAACATAATTTCAACAAATGGAGACTCACGCCAACTGTTGCGGGGTTCTGTTGTGCTTTTGGGGGGCATGACCTTTTCCAACTTACTAGATGTAAAAATGGGCGTCTGTGAGTGAATGGACTGCCCACAAGCCTCATGCCGCTTATATACTCCCATTCCCAATTTGGGATGCAGCGGAAGGCGGCATGAGTGAATTTCAAGCAATTACATTTTACTAGAGGTTTCTATCAGGAAAATTAAAGGGAAAACTTGTAACGTTTGTGACCTTCGATAATGAGGATGTGTAAAACTATAATATAATTTTGAGTTTGCTTGGGGTTCATATATAGTATAAATTTTTTTAGAATTTTTATATATATGCATGTTTGTGTTTGTGTATTCTGTATTATATATATATATTTTAAAATATATAAAATATAATTTAAAATTTATTTTATATATATGTACATTATATATAATATAATAAAATTACCACACACCACACATTAATTTTTTTTAATTTTATTTATATAATAAAAATATTTATATTTTACATATATATTACATATACATATACATATATATACGTACACACACAACCACATATACACACATGTACGTATATATGTATGTGATCACAGTAAACTGTAAATGTTTAACAGAATTCGCTAACTTGTGGAGGTATGTCACTTCGGGTGAAACATGTGCACTGACCTTCAAAATTCATACTAAAATCAGGACAGAATAAAACTCACTTTTAACATTTTTTAGCTTCTATTTTTTATGCCTCTAAACACACACACACACACACACAAACACACACAACACACAAAAAACATATATATTATAATATATAAAAATATATATATTTTAATAAAAAATATATATAAAATAAAAATATATATTTTAAAATATATATAAAATATACGATGTGGTATATAATAATATATAAAATATATATATATTAATATATATAATATAAAAATATATACAATATGTATAATAGTATAAACAAATATAATATAAAATAACATATAATATTCTATATATATATTTATATACATTAATAGGGAAAGTGGCTATATTTTTATGTAGTATATTAATATATATATATAAAATATAATATATATTTAAAATATATATATATACATAAAAATATGTAATTATAAAAATTTTATATATGCATAAATATATAAGATATAAAAAATATATATATATAATATATATATATATATATATATATTTATTATTCATGTATGTAATATAATCATATAATATATATATTTTTATATATATATATAATAATATTATAAATATATATATGAGAGAGAGAGAGGAGAGAGAGAGAGAGAGAGAGAAAAGGAGAGAGATAGATATAGGTATATATTAATATATGTACTATATTAATTAATAACATAAACCCCTACATATTATGTATTTATATATATAAATATATATATAATATATATATAATATGGTGTGGGTGTGTGTGTGTGTGTGTGTGTGTGTTGTGTGTATTGTATGTATGTATTTATTTATTTATCTATAAATCTATTTTTTTACATAAAACATATTTACATATATAATTTATATATATATATATAAAAAAATAATATATATATAATATACTTTTATATATATATATAAATATATAGTATATAATTTATATATATACATATATTACAATAAAATTATATATATGAAATATTAAATAAGAAATTATATAAAATATATATATATATATATAAATATATATAAAATTATATAAAATATAATTATGTATGTTTTAATTTTATTTGTGGTTGTGTGTGTGCTTTTGTATGTATCACTTATTTATCTATAAATCTATTTATACATAATAACATCAACATATCAGATAATATAAATATATATATATAAAATATATAATATATATATAATATAAAAAATATAATATATACATACATATAATATTTATATAATATGTTTAAATTTTAAAATATATATATATTATATATATATTAAAATAAATATTATAAAGTAACGTGTTTATGTGTCTATGTGTGGGTTTATATATATATATATATATTATATATATAAAAATATATATATATTTTAATGTATATATATATATATGGTGTGTTGCTTGTGTTGTGGGGCAAATTATACATACAACCTACATACATATTTTATAATTTATTAATAAAATAAAAATATAATAAATTTTATATATTTATATAATATATTTATTATATATATACATATAAACTCACACACCCCCCACACACACAACAATATATATATATAATATTTTAATATAATAATATAAAAATATATATTTTATATATAAATATATAATATACATATAATATATACATATACATATTCATATACACATATATTCATATATTAACATACACACACACACACTTTTATACCCTATATAATAAATAAACATATATATATATATTTATACAATATATATATATATATATTAATATAAATAAAATATATAATAGTATAATATATACCTTATATTTATTTTATTTGTATATATAGTAAAAATGTATAATAAAGGGTAATATAAAATATAATACTATATGTATAACATATTACATATGAAAAATATATATAATATATATATATAAATGTACATATATTCATAAATATTAAATATATAATATAATACAGATATTTTATTGAGAAGCATACCTTAGAAATATGGAATGAATAAAATAGTGGTCGGGAAATAATGCAGACGATTGTAGTATTTGAATTGAGGGCCCAAAGTGAGAGTGAGCGGGAAAATGATAGAGCCTGACGTTCTTTTC
>NW_028234441.1:12510434-12512934 GCF_977035675.1 Penaeus japonicus
CTGTTGGAAGAAATGGTGTTATTTTTGGATTTATCATTTTTTTTTCCAAAGCGACTGGTTTAGAAGGAATGTTAGAAAATACAGTATTTGATTTCTTACATACTTCAAAGTGACTCTGTTATAAAGGGTGTTTGATTATGTATCGGAATAACACCTAAAACACTGTACACTATGTATTATATACCTTGGAGGTAAACAGATATTAAGAGGGAGACTGTGAAAACACGAGAAAGCCGTGGGAACAATAGAGATGAGAGAGAAACAAATATGAAGTGAGATTAAAATACGGAAGGGTGAAAAGAGAGAGAGAGGGGGGGGGGGAGAAAGAGAGATGGAGAGAGAGTGAGAGAGAAAGAGAGAGAGAGAGAGGGAGAAATAGAGATGGAGAGAGAGATGGAGTGAGAAAGAGAGAGAGAGAGATGGAGAGAGATAAGAGTAGATAGAATTAAAAATGGAGATAGATGGTGAGAGATAGAGTAGATAGATAGATAGATGGAGAGAGAGAGAGAGACAGTGTGTGTGTGTGTGTTTGTGTGTGTGGGTGTGTGGGTAATGGTGTGGGTGAGAGAGAGACAGAGAGTGTTTGTATGTGTGTGTGGAGGGGGGGGGTGAGGCCGCGTCTGAGAGAGAGAGAGAGAGAGAGGAGATCTGTCTGGCCTCTATGTTTGGCGTGCTGTCATGTACCGGAGTGAGAGAGAGAGAGAGAGAGAGAGAGAGAGAGAGAGAGAGAGAGAGAGAAAGAAAGAATGCACACACCCCGTCAAAAAAGGAAAAAAAAAAAATCCGTCACCTTTGAAAATGAAATTACACAGCACCAGCATGTTCGTGTCTTCTTCGGCTGCCACGAAGTACAGCCATATCACGCAAAGTCCCGGAGGATCTTAGAGACGTGATTCCAAACAGCAAAATTCTTGAAGGTTACTTAATGAGGGTCAGGGAAGACGGGAGATGAGAGACGTAAAACAATTTTCACGCCTTCCGCGTTTCGCGATCACGAAAAATGGAAGGAAAATGATAAGGAAATGACAAAGAAAATTCTCTAAGGACACCATGGGGATGAACAGTTAAGAGGCTTTGTCGCATGCTTGTCTTTCTTTGCTTTGAGAGAGAGAGAGAGAGAGAGATATGTATATATATATATAGAGTGAATATGGAGTATATGGCATATATCGGATAGGAGTGAGCATCGAGGAATGGATAGAGATATATATATATATCATTATATATATATTTACATATCATAGACCACACACTATTTTTTATGCTATTAAACCTACTTACTACACACATGGCACACACACACACAGATATTACTCTCCTGTCACACTGTATATATACACCATACATATAACCACATACATTAATGACACACATCTTCTATATACTGTATATATATAGAGTTAGATAATAGATATATAATATATAGATAGATAGATAATATATTAGATAGGATAGATAGATTATTCTATATATAGATATATCTTTATATATAGATTATATATGGGGGTAATATGAGATAGATATAGATAATATATATTATATCTTATATATATATATCAATATAATTATATTAATAATATAATATATTATATATATATATATATTTTTTTATTATGAACCTTTTGTAGTGTGTGTGTGTTGTGTTTTTTTGTGTGTGTTGTCGGAGCGTTAGTGTTAGTTGTTGTGTGTGTGTGTGTGTATGATGATATATACATATATGTGTGTGGTGTGTGTGTTTACAAACACAAATCCACGCCCGTAAGCACATCCACAGACGAGCTAGCGTCTCGAGCCTCAGCCTGTACGAGGCGCGCGTTCCTTTCCCAGCTTTGAGCAGGAAACACGTACTTTGTCTGTCTTATTCACGTGATTTTCCCGTCTCGTCCCGGCACTTGCTAAACACTCCCGGTTCTCATGATGAATTATTTAAACATTGAATATGTTGAGGGATATAAAATATGTTTTCTTATGATTATGATTAAGTCGTTTTGGTGAGATCGTTGAAGTGATTATCAAATTTGTGGATGTAAATTGACCAAAATGTTTGTAATCTAACATTAGGAACAGTATCTTTAGACCAAAAAATGATATGAATGCGGTTCTTATCAACAGTTGAGTGTCTGTCTTCTCCAGGGCACTGATTCACCTAAGAAATAATGATGAATAAAAAAAGATAATAAATAAATAAATAAATAAATATATAAATAAAACTTTTCATGGAAGGATGTTGAAAAACGTTGACAAATGCATCACAATAAAGACATGGAAGTAGAAGTAAATCTATCTTATTTCTAGCGTGATTGAGCTTCCAAGCAGCTGATAAGAAGAATATAAAAAAAATACTGAAATCGCATTATCTCTCCAGATGATAGATGCTGATCGGATGCTGTCAGATGCTGTCTTTCTTCTTTTCTCTTTTCCTCTCCTTCTTCCTCTCTTTTTACCCTTCTGCTTTTTCTTCATTATCTTTCTTTCCCAATTATTCTTTCTTTCTTCCTCC
>NW_028234441.1:12520434-12537934 GCF_977035675.1 Penaeus japonicus
AATATATATATATTTATATTATATATATATAAATATAGAATATATATATATATATACATAATAAATGTTGTTTTATTTTTTTCTTTTTTTTCTTTTTTTTTCTTTCTTTTTTCTTCATCCTGGTTTTACCTTCAAAGACTTTCACTTGTTTTCTTATATTTGTCGGCCTTCCATCAGCCAAATGCGCGATAAGACCATCAATATTATCTTTTCTCTTTTATTTCTTTCTCTCTCTCAATTTATGTATATGAATATCATACTGGATCAATGCTCTCTTTCTCTCTCTCTCTCACCCGATCCCAACTCTCTCTCTCTCACCTTATCTCTGCCTCTCATCCCTACTCTCTCTTTCTCGATCTCATCTCTCCTCTCATTAAATCAATCCACACTTCTCTCCAAATTCTCTCTCTCCTCTCTCTCTACCTCCATACTCTCTCTCCTCTCATCTCTCTCTCTCTCTTCTCTCCTCTCCCCTCCTCCTCCCGCTCTCTTCTTCCTCTCTCTATCCCCTCCCCTCTCCACTCTCCCTTCTCTCTCTCTCTCTCGCTCGCTCGCTCTCGGCACCCAATCGTTCTCTTGCTACCGCTCACTGCAACTCCTCTCTACATTCATGTCATCGTTCTCTCACTCGCTCTCTCTCTCTCATCTCGTCTCCTGCGCTACTCCTCTCCACTCCTCTCTCTCTCTATCCTCTCTCTTTCTCCTCTCTTCTCTTTTCCCTCTCTAACTCTCTCTCCTCTCAAAACTCTCTCCTCCCCTTCTCTCCAACATTAAACTCAACTCTCAAATTCAATAAATCTCCTAAATGCTCCGTCATCATCATCTCTCTACATTATGTTGATCATCTCTCTCTCCCTCTACTCTCTCTCATCATCTTTCACCTTCCCTATCCACTCCCCCCCCCCCCCCCCCCCCCCCCCCACATCTCTCTCTCCCTCATCTCTCTCTCCAATCTTCTCTCTAATATATATATATAATATATATATATGATATATATATATAAAGATAATATATATGTATATATATAACATATATATATAATTATATAAGTATATATATATAGTATATATATAATTGAATGATATTAATACATATATATTTAACGACTATATATATGTATAATATAACTCTATGATATATAATATATATAGATATATAATATTGTATATATAGATATATATATATATGTATGTATATACATATATATACATATACACACACACACACACACATATATATATATATATATATATATATATATATATATATATATATATATATATATACATATATATACATGTATAAACACATATATATGTATATATATCTCTACACACACATATACATATGCATTTACGTATATGCAATATATTTTTCTCATTCTTATTCTCCTTTTTCGCCAATGGTATAACGCAATGAATTAAAAAATGAATAGAAAATCCACGAACAAAAAAATAAAGAAGAAAAAAAGGATGCGTGCCTTCCTTTCCCTTTCTCCATTCATTCGAGTCCCCCCCCCCTCCCCCCAACAGCTTCCCACTCCGTCACTCACTCAGTCTCAGCATCATTAGCATAAATCGGCCGTTTTCTCTCCATTAACGCATCACCATACTTACGGTATTGTTTTTTTTTCTGATGTTGCTTTTGATTTCATCCTGATATGGTTGTCCTTTGTTATATGTATATATATATATATATATATATATATAGAGAATATATAATATATATTATATATATTAATATATATATATATATATATATAATATAATATAGATAAACATGTACAATGGTCTTTAACTCGTCTCCTCGTCTCCCTCTCTCACACTCCTCATCTCATCTCATCGCCCTCTCTACACTCGCATCATCTCTCTCCTCAAATCTCTATCCCCCCCTGTCTCCTCCCGATCTCCCTCTCTCTCTCATCTCTCTTTCCCCTCCAATCACTCTCTCTACCCTCCTCCTCCCCTCATCTTTGCTCCTCATCTCTCTCCATCTCATCATCTCCTTCTCAATCATCCTCTCCCTCACTCTCTCCGCGTCAATAAACTGCGCTCTATCCTCAATCTCTCATCCTCATCTCTCTCTCTCTCTCCTCTCCCACCTCTTCTCCCACTCTCTCTCATCGTATCTCCTCTCCCATCTACTCTCCTCTCCTCTCTTCGCTCCGTCTTCTCCTCACTCATCTCTCACTCCTCTCCTCGCTCCCTCTCTACTCCCCCCCCTCTCCCTCTCCTCCTCATCGCTCTCTCCTCTCATCTATCCTCCACAAAATTCTCTCTCCTCTCTCCTTCATCTCTCTCCACTCTCCTCATCTTTTCTCCTCCTCTCGCTCGCTCTCTATCTCTCTCATCTTCACTCTCTCTCTCTACTCTCTCTCTCTCCTCTTCCTCATCTCCTCTCTCCTTCTCTTACGCTCTCTCATCCCCCTCTCTCTCTCTATCTCTCTGCTTATCTCACTCTCTCCTCCTCTCTCTCTCTCTCCTCTCTCCAGAGAGATATAGAGCAGAGAATAGACGTCTGGATATACTCTTATCGATACTAAGGTAAGATATATAATAAGATATATATATAGACATCCTCATTTATAGCCCTTCTTTGAAAATGTCTATAAAGGAAAATCTAATCACAACTATGTGAATTTTAAGACCAACACCACACTACCATTTTTTTTTTTTTTTTTTTTGGAACAATTTTGGAACGATTTTTTGGGGTAATTTTTTTCCTAGATTTAGTAGAGGTTTTCCTCAAGGGTTGATACCAAAGTCAGTAAAGTAATACACCGTCCGTGTGGTGCTCGACATATTTCGTTTGTTACATTAGGATAATAATATATACATATTATATATATATATTATATATATATATATATATATAATATATATATATATATATATAGTGAAAGTAAAATATATATAACACAATGTTCTATATACTATAACAATGTATATATATACATACATATATATATAATATACATATAAATAAATATATTATAGTATATATATATCATATATGAATTGTTATGATTACGTATAAATTATACATATGTAACTTAGTATTGATACGTATATATATATATATATATATATATATAGATATAGTAATATATTATAAAGATAATATATCTATACATATGTTTTTATTAATATATATATATATATTAATAGTATGTATAAATACATCTATAATATATTAATATATCATATATAGATATATATATACTATATATATATATATATAATCATACATACATATATATTGTATAATAAAATTATATAAAACTAAATATATATATATAATATAATCAATATATATATATATATATTCGAAAAAAGTATATATACATATGTAAATCACTATATTATACTAATACTACTAGTATATTTTATATAAATATATACCTATATAGAATATAACATACATATATATACTTAATATTATAATATAATATAATATATATATATACTATAGATATAATATATAATTATATATATTAAAATATAAATATTGTTAATATAATATATATTTATATATATTTTATATATATATATATATATATCATTATATATATAATTATATATATAATATATAATATACGCGCGTGCGTGCACGCGCGTGTGTGTGTATGGAGAGAGAGAGAAATTAGCAAATTATCATATGCCTCAGGGAATTCATTCCATTCCTACGAATCCTGTGGCACAGATCCTACTCTTAACACTTTAAACATCCTTTGCCCTCCCCCCCCCCCCTATCACCCGAACCTTTTTCCCCCTTTTCATTTCCATCTTTATTTTCTCCAAAGCTCCTTTCTTTCTCCTCCCCTCCATCCCTTTCCCTTCCGCGTGACCCCAATCACCGTTCCAAAGGTGATGACCTCCCTTGGAAACACAGGTCATGCTGCCTGTGGCCTTTGGGCAAGGGTGAGGCCCCATTAGAGCGTTGGCTCGACTGCAGATCATACTGGATCAATGCTCTCCCTCACATGCGCTTCAATGTCCTGAAAAAGGCGTTGAGAAGCCTGTTATTAGTGCGATCTTTGGTGCCCCGATTTGCCCCGGATTTCTCTCTGCTGTCGCCCTTTCCTTCTTCTTCTTTTCTGAGCTTCTGAGTTCTTGATTCTCTTCTTTACTTGACTTTCTATCATCCTTTCGCGTTTGTTCTTTTATCCCTCTTGCGCTCTTTCTCACTCTCTATTTCTTTCCTTCTTTATCTTACTCTCTCTTTCTCTCTCTCCTCATCATCATACTCTCCCTCTCCCTCTCTCCTCCTCTCTCTCTTCCTCCTCTCGTCGTCCTCTCTCTCTCTCTTTTTAATCTCTACTATCACGCCTCGCTCTCTCTCTCTCTCCTCTCATTCTCTCTGTCTGCTCTATCTCTGTCTCTCTCTCTTTCTCTCTCATATATATATATATAATAATATTATATATATATATAAATATATTTATAGATATATAATAAAATATAATATTATATATTATAATAGTAATTATAGAATGTTGTAGATAATAATAATAAACACACACTCACACACCACCACACACAACACACACACACACACACTTATATATATATATATAGATATATATATATAATATTATATATATATATATATAGATTTTATATATATAGATATTTATATATACAATACATATATATTGATATATTATAATATAGATATCTATATAATAATATTATATATATACATATTATATATATAAATAATTTATATAGAATATATATATATATTTAAATATATATATATTTATATTATATATATATATATATTATATTCACATATATATAGAATATAATAATACATATATATATATTATTATATATAGTATATATATAGAATTTATATATTTTTATAGATATATTAACTTAATCATAACACTCTAACACTCACTCACCACCAACATCACACCACACACACACTCTCACGCACATAACACACTCACTACACCCACATACACACACACACACACACACACACACACACACAAAACACACTACACATACCAACACAGATATATGTGATTTAAATAAATATATATAATAATAAGATATAGATACAATTGATTAGATTTAGATATAGAATTTATAGATACTGTTATAGATATATATTAATTATAGAGATATATATAATAATCATAATACATATATTTATATATAGAAATATATATTTATTTATATAGATATACTTATAAATATAGAGATTATTTTATTTGATTATAGTTTTATAATTTATATATACATACACAAACACACTCACACACAACACAAACACACACTCAAACACACACAACACGCACACACATCACACTCACACAACACTCACACACACACACACACACAAACACAACACTATCACTACCACACACACATACACATACACATATAATAGTATTAATATATATATATATATAATATATATATATATATATATATATAGATATTTATTTAATACATTTATATATAGATAGGATATATTAATATATTATTTATTATACATTTATTTATTTATATAATATATATATATTTATAAATATATATATATATATAATAGATACATATATTTTATATATATATACACAATATGTATAAGATATATATATATTATATATATATAATATATATATAATATATTTATATAATATACAGATATTAATATAATATATATCGTTAATATTTCTATATATATTTATATATCTATATAATACTGTATATAAGTATATATCTATCTATCTATCTATCTATCTATCTATCTAACTTTCTATAATATAATATAATATATAGATATATAATAAATATATATATATTATTATATAAGATATATGTATATATATATAAAAAATATATGATATGTATATATCGAGCTATCTATCTATAATATATAGATTTATAAGATGATATAATATATATATATATATAAATATATTTTATATAACATTTATAATATATACATATAATTATATACATATGTATA
This sequence comes from Penaeus japonicus, assembly GCF_977035675.1. NCBI lineage: Eukaryota > Metazoa > Arthropoda > Malacostraca > Decapoda > Penaeidae > Penaeus > Penaeus japonicus. Next base: position 12,526,420 of record NW_028234441.1, read on the forward strand.
TATATAGCTTTCTCAAACATCTAGTTCTCTCCTTCTTTATCTTATTCGTGCTCTTGACTCTCTTCTCCTCTCACTCACTCTCCCTCTCCTCCTCAGCTCTCTCTTCTCTCTCCTCTCTCTATATATATATATATATAATATAAATATATATATTATTTAATATATATCTTTGTCTTGCTCTTTCTCCACCCCCCCGCCTCGCCACCCCTCCCCCCCCCCCCCCTCACTCTCCCTCTCTCTCTCTCCCTCTCCCCTCCTTTCTCCTCACTCCTCTCTCTCACTCTCTCTCTCACTCTCACCTCTCTCCTCTCTCCTCACTCCTCTCTCCCCTCTCTCACTCTCTCATCTCTCTCTCTCTGTCGGTCTCTCTCTCTGTCTTCTCTCTTTCTTCTCTCTCCTCCTCTTACTCTCATCATATATTATACATATCTATATATTATATATACAATATTCTTTCTATCTATATCCTATATATACAATAATATATATAAATATATAAATATAATAAATATATATAAGTATATCAATATAATAAATTATATATAAATATAAATTCTAAATATAATATAATATATCTATTCAATATTTAATAATATTAATAAAAATTATAAAAATATATATATTATATAGATATTGTTATAAGTATCAGTTGTGTATCATATAGATATAAAAAAAATATATATATATATATCTATATATATATCTAAAAATATATATACATATAAATCCATATGTCAAATATAATATATATAAATATATCTATATTTACAAATCTATATAATCATTATATATATATATATATATACAATATAAAATCCAACATCAAATCAACTAAAAAAATAACAACTATCAATAAAAATAACATCTTTATCTAAATCAACTCAAATCAAATATGACACACAACATCCCTATATCTATCACTCTCAAACTAACAAATATCAACAAAACTGTCTAACTGTTAGAAATTTGGAAAATATATATCTAATATATATATACAATATATATAAGAGAGAGAGGAGAGGAGAGAGAGAGAGAGAGATAGCTCGCGAGCATAGAGCTCGATGAGTGCGAAGAATGCGACGAGAGAGAGAGAGAGAGAGAGAGAGAGAGAGAGAGAGAGAGAGAGAGAGAGAGAGAGAGAGAGAGAGAGATAAATAACATGGAAATCAAATCTACCAAACGCCAAAGGACCCACCACCACGTTTGCACACACACGTTGCAGTCCATTGCATCCCTGTTGCATTAACCCGCGGACAAACGCTTCACTTCGCTGTCTTATCTGCTCCACAATCACTGCGGGAGACGAAACAAAGATATATTTTCCCCTCCTCAATCTACCAGCAGACGTTATGATTCGACCCTCGTGTTGAATCTACTCTCCATAGCTAATCTACCCTTTCTCCTCATCCTTCTCCCTCACTTCCCTTTCACCTTCGCCCTCTCTGTCTTTCCCCTCTTTCCTTCCTCTCTCTTTTCTCCTTTTTTTTCTGATTTCTTTCTGTCACCTTTCTCCTTCCTATCTTTTCCTCTCTCTTCCTATCTTCCTCTTCCCTTTACGTTGTCTCTCATCTCATCTCTATCTTCATTTTCCCTCCCTCTTCTTATTTTTCCCTCCCTCTGCGCCCTACCATCCTCCCTATCTCCAATATTCCCTCCTTCTCCCTATGCATTTTCTCCCTTCACCTCCACTCCTTCATCTGCTTCCCTCAATCCCCTCCTTTGTTGCAAACCTACCCTCCATTGTTGCCACCCTTGTTGCCACCACACCCAACCCTACCACCCCCCCCAGCCCCCATACCCCCTCCCACCCCCACCCAACCACCCCCCAAACCTCCCCCCCACTCCTCTCCTTTCCCTTCCCAACCCACCCAACCCCCATCTCCCCCCTACTCATCACTATCTCCCCATCTCCTTTCTAAACAGCGAGACAGCAACAGCTGATCGAGAGATAGTGAGATGCAGTTCTTTCGCGATCCATTGCCCGAACCTTCGAAGCTCCATAGAATTTGGCACCATAATTGCATGCTGGTAAAATAGGATAGGAAGAGAGTGAGGAATATAGAATGAGAGAAAGGCAGAGTGAGACAAGAAACTGTAAGTCTAACAGAAAAAAATAAGGAAAACAGACAAATAATAGTTATATATAATAGAGTATATTTATATATATATATATAGATATATATATTATTACTATTTTATAATATATATACAACATACATACTTCACACACTCACACCAATTCACAACACACACACACACATAGATTTATATATAGATATATATATATATATAATATATATTATAGTATATATATTTATAGTATATATATGTAGGTATTATAGTATAATTATATATTTTTATATAAATATAGATATATATATATATAGATACATATAGATAATTAATATATATATTTATTTATATATTTATATATAATATATCTAATATATTATCATATTTTAATATATATATATCTAATAGTATATGTGTGAGTTTGTGTGTGTGTGTGTGTTGTGTGTGTGTGGTGTGTGTTTGTTTGTTGTGTGTATGTAAATATATATATAATAATATTTATATATAATATATATTTATTAATATATAGTAGAATATATATACACATACATATATTATGTAATATATATATAAATATATTTATATATATATATATAAAATAGATAAATATATAGAATATATATGTGTATTTTGTATGTAATTATACAATATTATATATAAATATAATATTAATATATATAATAGATATATATTTTTTATATTATGAGAGGAAAAAAAAGAAAAAGAATACAGAGCTTGAACAACCCTTCCCAAGAAGCATCTTTATCGTTCTTTCCGTTCAACTTGAGCAAGTGAAACCAACTCAGTAACCTTGACTAAAGCTTCCAGATGATTTTCGGTAAAGTCTCTTAAGAGAAAAAAAAAAGATAGAAGAAGGGTACGTGACGTGGCAGGATTCGCTGATCCATTGCTGTGGAATTCTCGTTTTCTTTCCATGCGTCAAGCTTTCGTTTTCTTCGTTTTCTTTTCTCTTTCTTTCTCTTTTCTTCCTTCGTGATCGTTTAATTCAGTTTATACATCCTTTGTGCATTGTTATTGTCTATCTTTCTTTTGTTTTTATTTTGTGTTTCGTTCTTTTTAAAGGTATATCATGACTTATACATATTTTCCAATGTGTGTTCACTCATTTTGAAACATTCCAGTCGCTAAACCCCACTTCAGCTATCTTTGAAATTTTGAATATACACATTTGTCAACATTTCTTCCTCCTGCTTCCTCTCCCTTCCTCCTTCTTCTCCTCCTGATCCTTCTTTCTCCTCCTCCTCCTCCCCTTCTTCACCCTCATCCTTCTTTCCTTCCCTCCTCCTCTTCCTCTTTCTCTTCCTCCTCTCCCTCCCTTCTTCACCCTCATCCTTCTTTCCTTCCCTCCTCCTCCTCCTCTTTCTCTTCCTCCTCCTCTTCTCCATCCCCCTTCTCTCACACCCTCATATTTCTTTCTTCCCTCCCGCCATCCTTCCTCCCTCTTTCCTCTTTCTCTTCCTCCTCCTCCCCTTCTTCACCCTCATCCTTCTTTCCCTCCCCCCTCCTCCTCCTCCTCTTTCTCTTCCTCCTCCTCCCCTTCCTCACCCTCATCCTTCTTTCCCTCCCCCCTCCTCCTCCTCCTCTTTCTCTTCCTCCTCCTCCCCTTCTTCACCCTCATCCTTCTTTCCTTCCCCCCTCCTCCTCCTCCTCTTTCTCTTCCTCCTCCTCCCCTTCTTTTCACACAACATTGCATCCCTCCATCCTTTCTTATCCTTCTTTCCTCCCCCCCTCCTTTACCACCCAGCCTCCCTCTCCCTCGCCTCTTTTCTCTTCCTCCTCCTCCCCTTCCTCACCCTCATCCTTCTTTCCTTCCCCTCCTCCTTTCCCTTTCCCCCCCCCTTCCTCCCCCTCCTCTTTTCTTCTTCCTCCCTCCCCCCCTTCTTCACCATCCATTCCTTCTTTTCCTCCCTTTACCCCTAATCCTACAGAGATCCTCGTGTTCTGCTCTTGACTCCGCATGCACCAGTCCTCACCCCTCCTTATTTCCCTCCCCCCTCTCCGCACACCTCTTTCTCTTCCTCCTCCTCCCCTTCTTCCCCCCCTTCCTTCTTCCCCCCCCCCTTCCTCCTCCTCCTCTTTCTCTTCCTCTTCTCCCCCCCCCCCTTCTTCACCCTCATCCTTCTTTCCTTCCCCCTTCCTTCCCTTCCTCCCCTCCTCCTCGCTCCTCCCCTCTTTCTCTTTCTTTCCCTCTTTTCCTCCCTCCTCACCCTTCCTCATCTCCTCACCCTCTATCCTTCTTTCCCTCCCAACTCCTCCCCTACCTCTTCTCTCCCCTCCTCCCCTTCCTCACTCCTCAACCTTCTTTTCTTTTCCACCTCCACACCCCCCACTTACCCTTCCCTCCCTCCCCCCTCCTCCTCTTCCTCTTTCTCTCCCTCCTCTCCCTCCCTTCTTCACCCTCATCCTTCTTTCCTTCCCCCTTCCTCCTCCTCTTTCTCTTCCTCCTCCTCCCCTTCTTCTACCCTCATCCTTCTTTTCTTTTTTCCCTCCCCCCTCCTTCCTCCGCCCTCTTTCTCTTTCCTGCCTCCTCCCTTCCTCACCTCATCCTTTCTTTCTTCCCCGCCATCCCCCTCCTTCCTCCTCCTCTTTCTCTTCCTCCTCCTCCCCTTCTTCACCCTCATCCTTCTTTCCTTCCCCCTTCCTCCCTCTTTCACTTTCCTCCTTTCCTCCTCCTCCCCTTCTCCCTCCTCCTTCTTTCCCTCCCCCCTCCTCCTCCTCCTCTTTCTCTTCCCCTACTCCCCTTCCTCACCATCATCCTTCTTTCCCTCCCCCCTCCTCCTCCTCCTGCTCCTCCTCCTCCCCTCCCTCTCCCTCATCCTTCTTTCCCTCCCCCCTCCTCCTCCTCCTCTTTCTCTTCCTCCTCCTCCCCTTCCTCACCCTCATCCTTCTTTCCCTCCCCCCTCCTCCTCCTCCTCTTTCTCTTCCTCCTCCTCCCCTTCCTCACCCTCATCCTTCTTTCCTTTCCCTCGCCTTTTCGCTCTCCCCCTCCCCCGCCCCCCTCCGCCTCCTCCTCCTCTTTCTCTTCCTCCTCCTCCCCTTCCTCACCCTCATCCTTCTTTCCCTCCCCCCTCCTCCTCCTCCTCCTCTTTCTCTTCCTCCTCCTCCCCCCTTCTTTCCCCATTCTTCATTTCACCCTCATCCTTCATTCCCTACCCCCAGCCTACCTCCTCCGCTTATCTTTTTCTCTTCCTCCTTTCCCGCCTCCTCCACACCCCTCATCCTTCTTTCCCTCCCCCCTCCTCTTCCTGATCCTCCTTCCCCCCCCTGATCCTTCTCCTATTCATCCTCATTCTATCTACATTTCCTCTTCCTCATTCCTTCTATTTTTTTATTTCCTCTTCTTCCTTTTCATCTTCCTCATTTCTTCTATCTTTATTTACTCTTCCTCCTCCTCTTCCTCATTCCTTTTATCTTTATTTCCTCTTCCATCCTCAACTTTTAGCGTGTAAATATTGCTGGGTATCGTACCTCTTGACTGCCATAAGTGTCAAAAGAGATGATCAAAGTCTAAGATTTCCGACCTTAGTGACATCTCACCTTCCTTTCCCGTCCAGAGAGAGCTTTTAACACTTTTTTAACTGGCATTCTTCTCTTATTTTCTTTCCATTTCCTCTGAAGATTTTATATTTCCGCCATTTCACATTTTATTGCGTCTTTATTTATTTACTATAACGTTTCGTTGTTGTTTTTTGTGTTGTTTTCTTTTCTGTTTGTCAATAGCTTTTTTTTCTCTTTTACTTTTTGCCTTTCGAATCTCATCCGAGAGATTGCATGCAATTGCACTAGGAATTAAGCTGTGTGTGTGTGTGTGTGTGTGTTTGTGCTTAAGTATGTGCACATCTCCATAAGCATCAAAAATACTAACAACAAAGAACATACTCTCCCCCACCCTAATCTAAATCACCCCCCCCCCCCCCCACAAAAAAAAAAAAAAAAAAAAAAAAAAAAAAACAAAAAACCCCAAAAAAACACTAACAACCCCACAATGATCCCACAAAACTTGAATAAACACACACACACACACACACACACACACACACAAAATAATAATAACAATAAAAAAAAAAAATTAAAAAGAGTATCACAACCTCCGCTTTGCAACAAAGATCCTATAATCCAGAAAGGCATCTGTGTTGCGTCGAGGTCGTGACTATCCCCACTTTCCTGCAGGATTATCTCCTCTGCACTGCTCCGAATGCAGAGAGAAAGTACTAGAGCGACGGAAGGGACGAGACGTGAGAGAAAGAGCTTGAGCGAGAAAGAGTTTCGGGGTTTTCGTGATTACGTTCTCATGTAATGTAATTGAAAATGATGTAGAGGAGAATTTTTTTTTTTTTTTTTTTTTTTTTTTTTTTTTGCATAATGTGATAAGCACAGGGTTGAAATCTTGGGAATGTAAACGGACGAAGTTTTGTAATTCGTGATTGCATTCTGAAGTCATCAATAAAATTATAAGTAAAAAATAAGCTTTGTATGATCTGATAAGGAAATTTCAGATATATTTATAAGGGAAACACAAGGATTAAAAAAAATATATATATATAATAATATATATATATAGATAGATATAGATATAAGTTATAAATATAGTATTTATAGTTATATATATAGTTGCCGGCTTATTATTTCACAGATATGTAAACACAAGAAAAAGTGGAAAGAAGAACGATTATTTGAATAAGTATATAGTCAAGATACAGTGCCTTTCAACTCGTATTGCAATCGTGTAGATATATTCATAAGATAATAAACTTTGTTTATGTTAATAAACAAGAGATAAAATATGAAACCAGGAAACAAAACAAAAATAAAAAAATGTTCCTTAGTCAATACACACTAGATGAGACATAGACATAATTAAGATGAAAATAGGAATCAAATGAAATATGATATACGTACATTAAGAAAATTAAGCCTTAATACACGAAGAGACACTGTAGTTTGATTTCATAATTACACTCTTTGTATGCTGTGCTCTTGAATAAGAAAAATATGCAATTAAATGTATTAAAGTTGATCTGATTGTGATACTAAGGGTTAATCCATATTCAGACGATAATGAAGTGTCCATGCAAGGATGGGTGGCAAAGCAAGTTTAAACATGTTATGATTTGGTTAGGAAATTCCGTCCTTCTACATGATTATATATATAAAAAAATAAAAATAAAAAAATAGATAAAAAAAATCTCATGGAAAATCATGACTAGACCAATCCTAATTAACGCAGCAATAAAATCTAATATTTTCCTTTCAGTAAAGATCAGCGTGAGTCTCATTGTGGTCGGGGATTCATTTGCATACGTGTCGGGTGATGAAACAGCTGATTCACCCGCCAGGCAGGCAGAGAGGGTCATACCAGATCTAGGGTGAAGGGGTGACGGGGGAGGACGATAGGGGAAAGGGGGAAAGGGAAAGGGGGGGGGGGGGAAGGCTGGGAGATACAGGGTGACAGGGGAGGGGAGGAGAGGAAGCAGAGCGGGGGTAGGGGGGGTGGAAGGGAAGGGGAGGAGGGGAAGGCTGGGAGATACAGGGTGACAGGGGAGGGGAGGAGGGTAAGGAGAGGGTGGCAGGGGAGGGGAGGAGGGTAAGGAGAGGGTGACAGGGGAGGGGAGGAGGGTAAGAAGAGGGTGGCAGGGGAGGGGGGGAAGAGGGTGATGAAGAGGAGGGGGGGGGGGAGCCCCTATACCCTCCATGACGCAACACACCATACCAGGCTCCTAGTCTCCCCTTCTCCTCCTCTCTCTTTTTCTTGTTCTCCCTTTCTCTACGCGTCTTCGTCTGTTCGTCTCTCTTTTTCTTTCTCTTCATACACATGCAAAGTGTATATATTCATACATACAGATAAATTGATAAATAAAGGAATATAAGAGTAGGTGGGTAAATATATAGATTGACAGTTAGCAAAATAGACAATTAGTTACATAAATAGATATAGTAGATGGATATTTTATACATCTACACACAACAACACGAATGCTATACATTATACATATATATATATATATATATATATATGTATAATATATATATTATATATATTATGAATATATATTATATATAAATATTATATATATATCTATATTATATATTATATAAATATATATCATATGTATATGTAACTATATATATATATATAGTATGTTATATATTATAGAAATATATATAAATATATATATATATATACTATAAGTATAATATAGTATATATGTATAATTATATATACATATATATAAATATGAAATATACTATAATATATATATATCACACTACATATATATAAATATGTTATATATAGTATCATATGTACATAATATATATCTACATATATAAGTATATATAAATATATACTATTTTTTTTTTTTTTTTACATATCTATATATAATGCGTATATATACACACAAATACAATACACATACACAACTCACCACAAACACCCATCACATAGTAAACATTTACCACAATCATGTATATTATATGATATTATATTATATAGTATTACATATTATATATAAATATATACTATATATATATATATTTATATAGTATAGTAATATATAGTATATATAATATATATATACTACATATATAAATATATAGTATATATATATATATTATATATATAGTATATATAATATATATATAGAACATATATTACATATATATATATATTAATCATATATCAGTATATATTACTCATAATACATATATATATATATATATATATATATATATACTATATATATATATATATATAAACAAACGCTCACACATACAAATATATTATACATAAATACACACATGCGAACACACACAGTCATAAACACACAAAAACTCCACACGTTACAAACACACAATACACATACACCACACACACACACGACACACACACACACACACACACACACAACACACGGACACACTAACACAACACATACACACAAACACACATATGTATATATATGTATAATATATATACCTCTTCTATATACTATATATATATATTATATATATATATATAATGGTAGTATATGTATTACTATATATAAGTATGTATATATATATATATATATAATATCTATTATACTATATATATATATATATATAAGTATATCATATATAGTATGTATAATATTCTATATTATATAGTATATATTAGTATAAAAAGTATATATATATATTTATACAATATAGTAGTACATATATATATCTAATATATATATAATATATATATATATAATATAATATAATTATCATGTGTGTGTGTGTGTGTGTGTTATGTAGTGTGGTGTGTTTGTGTGTGTGTGTGTGTTTGTGTGGTGTAATAATAATATAGATAGATAGATAGATTATAATATTAGAGTAGATATATATATATATATATATGATATATATACATATATATGACAGAGATGAGGAGAGAGAGAGATATTATATATATATATATATTAGTATATATAGTATAGATATATAGGATATTCATTATTATTAAGATATATATACTAATATATCATATATATTATGATATATATACTATATATCTACTACAACACACACACACCCACACACACAGCACACACAGCCAACAGCATTTAAATACACACCACACACACATATATATTCTAATATATATAATATACATATGTTATACTATATATATATATATATTATAGATATATAGTATATATATTATATTATATATATATATTCATATAGTATATATATATATAATATAGTATATAAATTGAGAGTTGTGTGGTGTTTCGCGCATGTGTGTTACAGCTGATCGACGAGAAGGGGAGAGAGAGAAGAGAGAGAGAGAAGAGAGTGAGGAGAGAGAGAAATTAATATATATATAGTATATTTCTCTCTATCTATATCTATAGTATATATATATATATTTATATATATATATATATATATATATTATACATTATATAGTATATATCCTATGATATATATTAAGCAAGTTAAAATATATTAATATATATATATATAAAATATATATATAAGTATATATTATATATATATGGTATACATATATATATATAATATTATATATATATAATATAAATATATATATCATATATTAATATAAATATATAGTATATATATATATATATATATTATCTATATATACAAATAAGTATATTATACATATATATAATATTTCAATATAGTCGCGGTATATTAATCACATAAAATATATATACGTTGCGACATATATGATATATATATATAGGCACTATATATATACATGATATTGAAAACATACTGTTCATATAAATATATATATACTACTATACATAGATATATAATATATATAATTATATATATAATATATATATATATATATATATATAAACACACAGACAATGAGAAACACACAGACACACCCACACACACACATCACACACAACACACAACACACCCAACACAACAGAGACACACACACACACACAGGTGGGGATATATATATATATAATATATATATATATATATATAGATATATATATATATATATAATATATATAAATAATATATATATATATTTTGTATATATATATATTATATATTAAGTATATATCTATAAATATAACATATATAAGTATATATATATATTATACGTAAATATATATATATATATTAATATTATTATATAATATATATATATATATATATATAATTATATATACTATATATCTTATATATATATATATTTATATATATATATATATATATATATATAGAGATCACATAAAACACAGTAACTGCACATTACAGAATTACTCGTCACTGCCACTATATGAAAGGAAAACTTATGTGTGTGTGTGTATATAAGGGCATATATATACTATGATATATATATATCACTCTACTATCTAATAATATATATAATTATAGTAGTAATATTATATATTATGTAGTATATATAATATATATATGATATATATATATCAATATATATATACAATATATATGAATATATATAAAGAGAGAGTGTGGTGTGAGGTGTGTGTGTGTGTGTGGGTGTGTGTGTATGTATCGATAGATAGCATAGTACTAGATAGAAGATATACATTATATCATCTTATATATATATATATATATTTATGTATATATATATAATCAAACGCATATATAATTTTATATATACATAAATACACACATATACAAACGCTCATAAACACACATAAAACTCACACGTATACAAACACACACATATACACATGCATACACACAAAACACTACACACACATTACAACACACGCTTATTTCTCCCCCCATATATTCACACAATTAGGGCTCAGTAGGTGGGGTACCCGCCATAACCCTCTTGAGAGGCCCATTTCTTACCTGCAGTGTGGAATGTATAGCATGGCTGAAAAAAAAAAAAAAAACATATATATGTATATATATATAT
>NW_028234441.1:12562934-12570434 GCF_977035675.1 Penaeus japonicus
GCGTGACGGTTCCTAATCTTCTAGTTTTTCTTTGTCTTGATTTTATTCAGTCTTCGGCTTCTTTTTTTATCATTATTCTATATGTTCATTGTGGTCATTTTTTGTCTCGGCTCTTCATCACCCATATTTGTTCTCTCTCTCTTTCCCTCTCGCTCTTTCTCTCTCTCTCTCTCTCTCTCTCTCTCTCTCTCTCTCTCTCTCTCTCTCTCTCTCTCTCTCTCTCTCTCCTCTCCCGCATATCTTTCTCCCCTCGAAGACCCACAGCCAGACAGATCCCCTTCCGAATCACCACCATTTCCGACCCCAATCGATCCCGAAAGACCCCAAACGACCCCATTGTTCCCACCATAATGCTCCCATAAAACGGAAGATCGTGAGAGCCGTTCCCACAGTCCAGGAGGTGAGGCGCCGTCCGCTTAATCTTCTTCTTCTTCTTCGCCGCCTTCTGCGTCCTTGGCTGGCGTTACCGTAGGCCGTTATTCAGTCCCACGGCCTTGGCACTTGGAGACCCATGGGCGGAGGGTGGAGAAAAAGGGCGGGGCTGGATTGTGGGCGCGGGAGTGATAGGAGATTGAAGGATGGGAGTGGCATCGTGGTGGGTAGGCATTGGTATAGTAGGATGGGGGAGGTGGAAGAAGGGGTGCGGGTAGAGGTAGAGGAAGGGGGGGTAAGTGGAAGAGGGGGTGGAGGTAGTGGTAGAGGAAGGGAGGGGGGAGAAGGTGAAGGTGGAGGAGGAAGAGGGAGGTGGAAGGAAATGGGTAGGTATTGGTAGTGAACGGGGCCGTGGAGGAAGGTGGAAGAGGGGGAGGGGATAGTGGTGGAATAGGGGGAGGAAAAGGAAGTAAAAAATAAAAAGAGCTTGGAAGTAGGAGATGGAGAAGTAAAAAAAAAAAGAAAAAAAAAAAAAGAAGAAAAAAAAAGATATGAATAAATAAAAGAAAGATAAGGAAGAGGAAAGACAGAAGAAGCAGAAGATGAAAGAAAAGAAAAAGGAAAGAGAAGAGAGAATAAATCGGGCGGAAACGGAGAGGCCGAAAGGGCAGGGCCGGGGGGGGGGGGGGCTCTCTCTCTCTCGCGCAGGAGGCTGAGTGACTCAGCACAAAAGCCCCACGAGGGGAAAGAAGGTTCCTCATAATGATTACTTTCTCACGGGGTTCGCGCGGGTTAAGAAGCGTTTTCAAGGGAAGTAATGATTCGTTGTTGTGCTGTCAGAAGCCATTTTAACATCGGGGGGGGGGGGGGGAGCGGGAGGGGGGGGGGAAGAACTTGGTGAAGCAATGTGATACAGGAGGAATCACGCAGCGGGGTCTTGCAGGTATAATGCTTAGGGTAAAATTTGGAAATGTGATTTACTGAAAGCTGAGGTTACACTTAAGTGGAAATGTAACTGTTGATCGCGCATGGGAGAGAGAGAGAGAGAGAGAGAGAGAGAGAGAGAGAGAGAGAGAGAGAGAGAGAGAGAGAGAGAGAGAGAGAGAGAGAGAGAGAGAGAGAGAGAGAGAGAGAGAGAGAGAGAGAGAGAGAGAGAGGAGAGGAGAGAGAGAGAGAGAGAGAAGAAGAGAGAGAGAGAGAGAGAGAGAGAGAGAGAGAGAGAGAGAGAGAGAGAGAGAGAGAGAGAGAGAGAGAGAGAGAGAGAGAGAGAGAGAGAGAGAGAGAGAGAGAGAGAGGAAGAGAGAGAGAGAGATAGAAGGTAAAAGAAATTTTTAAAAAGGTAGAAAGAGAGAGAGAGGAAGAGAGAGGACGGGAAAATGAGAGAAAGGAAAAAAAAAAGACAGAGAAAAAAAGAATGAGAAAAAGGAGCATAAAATGAATAGAAAGGACTAAGGAAATGACAAAAGAGAGGGAGGAAGGAGGACATAGAAAGGAATGGAAAGAAAGAGAAGTTACGCAAAACCCTCTTTGTCTTTCGGACAATTATTCTTCTCGAGAAAGTGATACTCTGAAGGCGGCGGAGTGGGTGTGGGTGTGGGTGTGGGTGTGGGTGTGGGTGTGGGTGTGGGTGTGGGTGGGTGTGGGTGTGGGAATGTGGGTGTTAATACAGTAGTGTGTGTGTGTGTGTGTGGATACAGTTTTGTATTTGTGTGTTTGGATGTGGGTTTAGAGATAGGGGTGCGGGTTAAAATGGGTGTGAATACAGGTGGGTGTGGGTGTGGATAAAAGGGTATGTGGGGGTGGATTTAGGTGTGAAGGTGTGTGTGGGTGAATGTGGGTGTGAAAACTGGTGTGTGTGTGTGTGTGTGGATGTGGGTGTGGATGTGGATATAGGTGTGTGTGTGTGTGTGTGGATGTGGGTTTGGATATAGGTGTGTACGTGTGCGTTCGTGGGAGGGTGGGTGTAAATGTGCATGTGGGTATGTATGTAGATGTGCCCATGAGTGTGTCTTTTGTGCCTAACCCTAACCGTACGTTTGAAAGAGCAAACACAAACACTCTATCAAAGCAAGAACAAAACTAACTCAACCCCCCCTCCACATCCCCCACCCCCCTTCCTAGCAAAGCGCCAGTCTCAGAGGAAGGCCACGACCCTCTCCCCTCCTCCTCCCCTCCCTCCCCTCCCTCCTCCGAGGCCCCGGTACGGAACACGGGCATCCCAGCGCGACGCCGCCACGACCCGGCAGATGAAGCGGGAGATAAGGCCACCCGTCGAGAGATTCGACGCCAAGACCCTAATGAAACCGAAGACGATCGACAGCGAAACGGACGATTCGGTGTTTCAAAGCGTTGATTCTCGATTAATTAACTCGATTTGATTTGATTCTTAACGAGATCGAACATTCCTAAAGCGCCGATTCTCGTTTTTATTATCGTTACCTTTATTTCTTTTCAAAGATCTGATTTTAATTCTTGCAAATTCTTGATTTTTTTTTATTTGGTTACATCCTTTGTTTTGATTCTTAATTTTTTTTTCTTCTGTTTTTGACGATTCTCAACTGATTTAATTCTGCTTAGATATTTGATTCTTGATTGACTTTAGCACAGTGAAAATTAATGACTTTTCTTAAACATTGAAAGAGTGTGTATTCTGTGTGTGTGTGTTTGGGGGAGGTGTGTGTGTGTGTGTGTGTGTGTGTGTGTGTGTGTGTGTGTGTGTGTGTGTGTGTGTGTGTGTGTATGAGTACGTGCGCGGTATCGGTCACTCAGAATTATATATCACGGCGCAGAGAAATTATCGACAATGGTTAATCAAACGTCAAGGAATTCATGAAAAATGATAAGAAAAGAATGCTTACGTATTTCAAAAGCTCGACAAGATTAATGATTCCCTTAAAACTGCACAAAACAAAACTAACAAAAGACCTTCTTAGAACCCCGACTACCTTCAAACAGACGTCCCGCTATCAATCGATCTAACAACGGAACAATACCACGCAACAGAAAGACCGCGGTTTAATACAATCAACAAGGTTGTCCATGATCGTGTCACCTAAGGTCCCGACAGAATCTTAATCACGAAAACAGGAAAGTAAAAGTAAAATAATCCAGAGAAACACAATAGGGGTGACTAGTTGGCTCCATTGTTTACTACCAGTTAATGCCATCTGTTGATAAGGGGGTTTTAGTTCACAATGGGCCAGAGGCTGCCATGGGGATCAAGGTCGTTAGATACCTAATAAATAGATGAGTTAGAGGGTCTAATTCCCTTTATTGTTGCGTCTGATGCGGAGCCAGTGCTATGGAAAGGGTTGGGAACAGAGGGTTTGAGTCGCGTGTTGACCCAAAACATAATACGGCAAATGAAGCAAGGCAACCACGAAATTGCACACCGAAAGAGATAAAATCACTTCGATTGCGCATTTGAATAATGTCTGATTGCTGATTTTATCTAGTGTTATTGTGGATGGAAATTGCGGTATTGCCTGTTGCATGTGCAATCCTCGATGGATCTTTCTTCTCCTCTACCGAGCTGTTTGTCCTATGTGTGTGTGTGGTGTGTGTGTATGTATAGTGTGTGTGTGTGCCAGGTGGGCGGGTTGCCTGTGAGAGTGCTTGAGTATTTGTCTGTACATCTACGTAGTCGGGGTGTCCATAGATGCGTGTGTGTTTCTCAACGAATTCAAGATGAATCGAAAGCTCTCTCCGATTGGCAAAATAATCTGTTATCTCACGAATCAATTCGTGAATCGCAACTAAATATTATCGGCATGACGACGGTTCTTCCACGAATCCGGCCATTTAATTTGCCGACCCGCATCGCGTGGCTTTTTAAACGCGACCTGTTTCCGTTCCTCAGGGGAAGGAATACAACGGATTCTTCAGTTTCTTGAATCACGTCTGAGTAATGCAATTAGCAACAACAAAACCCGGAAGTCCTGCACTGTGACTCCAACAATCACGCGACTGCAATTGTTCCTGACGAGCGTGTGGCGTGTGGGTGTGTTGAGTGATTGTAGGTTGTGAGTTACAAGCGTAGACTGCCTGTTTGTGCTTGCATAAGGGATGGGAAACAGGGGTCTCTTCATCTCTTAACTGTCACTTGTTTTTCTGAATTGTAGCGAAGCAAGTGATGTTGTTGGTCTTATTATATATGTCGTATGAATCACAAATGAAAATAAACAGGTATTTATGCATTCGAAATACCAATAAGGGGAAAGTATTTATCATAAAACGTTTGCCTGTTATGTTGAATCGGAATAGTATACTACGAATCTGGATGACGATAATAGTAATCTTACTTCTTGGAAAAAAATGACAAATGAATGAGAAAAAAAAAGATTGCCGATGGAGCTATGGATTTAAACCCCTTCCTAGAAGAAGAAAAAACAAAGAGAGAAAAAAAAAATCATAGTAAATAGAAATAAAAGTAACAAGACAATACTAACGAAACGATAGATGATGTTAATCTCCGCGACAAAAAGCCTCCTCAGCGCCTTAAGAAGAAGAAGCCTTTGACTCACCTGTCCGAGGTCGTCGGGGATGGGCAAGCAGATGTGGAAGACCCTGCAGGCGTTGTCGACGTCGGCGTAGTATCCGTAGGGCAGCCCCTCGCACGAGAACGTCTCCGCCACCTGCCCCGTGATGAACTCGGAGCCCGAGGAGAAGACGTAGGGCATCCGGGCGGAGGCGAGGCCGGCGAGGCAACAGAGGGCGAGGACGAGGGCGGAGGAGAGGGACGCGGAGGAGGAGGTGGAGGAGCTCATGGTGGCTTGTGTGGGCGGGCGGTGGCGTGGGCGGAGACGAAGGAGGGGCGCTGGAGGGCTGCTTGAAAGCGATGAAGGAGGCGAAGAGGCTCAGGGGGACTCACTCCAGCTGAAGACACGTCGTGGGTTTCGTAGTGCTTCTTGCTCGCTCTGCGTTACGAGAAGACATGGAGGAAAACAAGATAAATGAAAAGGGAATAACAAGTAAGAAGGGGAAAAAGATGAAGGGTAATCATTATAAAGGAGCGAGAAGGAAGAACACAGGAGAAACTTTTGCAACCATTAATTGTCTGGGGAAATGCTGCGTCATCCGGGTTGCCAAACAGGATTTGCCAAATTTGCCCAACAGAGACAACATTGCTGAAAAAATAAGGCGAAAAAGGCAGAAGCAACAGAAAACGAAGAAGAAGAAGAAGGAGAGAGAGAAAGAGTAAGAGAGAAGGAGACCAGTAAGAGAGACAAAGACATAGGCAGACAGAGACAGACAGACAAAGAGAGAGAGAGAGTGTGACAGAGACAGAGAGAGAAAAAAAGAGAAGCGTATATCCAATTTCTGCGCATTATGGTTTCACGTTTATACGCCGGGTTGATGATGGTAACCACAACCTGAAAACCAAGACTTAAAGAGGAAGGAAATTGGTGAAAGAAAACCTTACCTGTTTCTGAATCTTATGAATAAACCTCTACTTCTCTAATGTTATTTAAAGAACATGAATCTGTTAACCTTAATAAAACTCTCTTGCATTTATTTTCTGTATCAAATCTTCCGATCGCGGATTTCCTTTTTCAAATTGTTTTCTAATAGCTTTCCGTTTCTCAAAATTTTCATTTTTTAAATTGTATTTTACAATTTTTTCCCCGATTTCTTTCTTTTAACTAAGAGTAGAGTTTTGTAAATATCTCTTCGTCAATTCATGGATTCCCATATCTACATCTTACATTCATGACCTTCATACTCCTTTTATAAGAGCTCACATTAATACATACTTATTTCCAGGGTGTTGTATCATGCATTACTTTACCAGATCACCCATAGGCTATTTTATCTTTAAGAGCGTTCACTGTGACTGTGTAGAGAAGGTATAAGTGGAAATTAATTGCTTTATAAGGCAAGGCGCTTTTATTCACACGTTTCAATGAATCTCTTTATAAGAATCATGTGATTGTCTGTAAAGTATGAATTCATAAGCCTCTGCTTTTCTGCAAATTAAATAAATGAAAGAAGCTGTCTATTCAACTTCTTTTTTTTTTTAATCTGTATTTTCCGTTGAAAACATCCTCTTAGCAACCCATTCCTTCGATCATTTTTCTTTGAAATATTATTCTATTCATTTCACTTTCAAAAATATTCATTGATTCACTCCTCTCCCTTTCAGAAACATCGATTACCTAATTCTTTCTTCACAACATTCATTCACTTTCTTCCATTTTAAAAACCCATTTTTCCTTTCGTTCTTTTGAGCCTTTTTTTTGTCTGGCGGTGTATTCATACGTTTTCATTCATTATTAAAAAAAAAATAACATAAAAAAAAAAATAAACATCAGCCTATCACGGCTCAACGGTATTCCAACCATACCCTGCCATTCATCACCCAGAATTCTCACGCCCACACTGCCCCCCCCTCCCCCGTACCCCCCCCCCCACGACACTCCCTTGCCAAGAGCTTCCTACCTCCCGTACCCCCTCCCCCCCTACCGATTATTACATAAGAGGTTTTACTGTAACCTTCGGGGGAGGGGTACGGGGGAAGGGGGGGTGGGGGGGGGCATCGAGTCAGGCAGAGGCGCATGGGAGAGAGCGTAAGGTCAGGGGTAGGGGTAGGGGTAGGGATGGAGAGGGGTCACACACAGGAAGGCGGCAAAGTGTGAGGGAGGAGGAGGAGGAGGGTGGGGGAGTGGGGGGGGAGAACCAGAGGGAGGCTGAGGGAGGAGGAGAAGGGAGGGAGGGAGGGGGAAGGAGGGGGATTTAGAGAGGCTAATAGACGAAGAGGATGCGAGACGAAGAGGAAGGATCCGAAGCAAAGGGACGTTGAATGTGGAGGGAAAGAGAAAGGGGGAGAAGGAAGGAGCGAGAGAGAGAGAGAGAGAGAGAAAGAGAGAGAGAGAGAGAGAGAGAGAGAGAGAGAGAGAGAGAGAGAGAGAGAGAGAGAGAGAGAGAGAGAGAGAGAGAGAGAGAGAGAGAGAGAGAGAGAGAGAAGGAGAGAAACAGATGCAGAGACAAAGAGAGAAAGGGAAAACAAGATAGAGAGAGAAAGAAAGAAACAGAGAAAGAGAGTGAGACCCGACATCCCTGAATGAATGAAAGGGAAAGGGGAATAAGGAGAGAGAATTGGAGAACACGCAAGAGGAGGAACAAAGGAAT
>NW_028234441.1:12600434-12602934 GCF_977035675.1 Penaeus japonicus
CAACACTCATTCTAGCCTTGACCAACTAACGCAACCCTTTCCGATGAGCTGCGCACGATTCGCGACCTCTCATTACGGCAAGGGTCCGGTCAGTTCCCCGTGAGGTCACCGGGCTGGGCTGGCTGTGCTGTGGATCCTCGTGACCTCAGCGCACGATAGGTCACGGTCAACGGCTTCTCTGCCGGGGTGTGAGATGACCTTTAGGAAATCCTGTTGGTTTTTTGGTGACCTGTGGATCCATCTTACGCACGGGAGATACGATTTTTAGAATGAAATCGCTTTTTGTTTATCAAAAAGTTTTGACATTTGAGCAAATAGGTTATTCAGATATTTTTTTTTTTTTTTTTTTTGATAATAAGTAGTTAGAAAATAAATAGCTATGAAAAAAAACATTTGAAATAATGTGCACCTACTTATCGTAATATTGTAATTAATCTTCTCAATGACTGAAATAACAAGAAATTAAGTCTTCTTAGTTACTAAGAGACGAAACAAAGCTTTTGTTACTCTAGCACCCAAAGCAAGAACAATTCACGCATTCTTATTCAAAATTTACGACCAACGTAAAAAAAAAGTCCACATCACCATTATCAATTTTATGATCATATTGATAAAGAAGATGAGAGTTCATTCAAAGAATTTTATCGTCACGATCTGTAATTTAAGTGGTTAATAGCTGGACCTTCAGTGTCCTTAAGTCCGTGGAAAGTGGATGAAATATTGGAATGATTCTTAGATATTTTAGTTCTAATATTAGTAGTTTTGTGTGTGTGTGTGTGTGTGTGTGTGTGTGTGTGGATGTGGGTGATGTGTGTGGTAGAATATATATATATATATTTTATATATATATATATTATATATATATATTATTATATATATATATTAATTTATATATATATGTATTGTATATATATATTATATATATATTTATATATATATTTATATATAGTATTGTCAGTGTTATTGTTATCATTATTATTCATGTTATTGGTCTTATGCTAATAGAAGTAGTAATGCTAGTAGAAGCAACACTCGTAGTAGTAGTAGCCGTAGTAATAGTAATGGTAGTAGTAATAATGTACCAAACGCCATTATGTCATTATCTATTAGTATTGTTGGTGCATCTATTAGAAGATTATCATTGTGAATAATATCTTTGTTATTCATTCTATTGCCATTCCTGTTATCATCTGACTATTCTTAGTATTACTATCTTTGTCATTATTTTTAATATTCTTTATAATTGTCATCATTGTTATTATTATGATTACCATTGTTGTTATCATCATTATCACTATCATTATTATCATTGTTATTGTCTTTGTTATTATCATTATTATTTTCATCATAATAATAATGACAACAACAATGATGATAATAGTAATAATGATAACAATATTCATAATAATGAGGAGGAGGAGGAGGAGGACGATAATCATAACAATATTAATAATGATGATGATGATAATAATAATGATAATGATAATGACAGTAATGATGATAATAATCATAATATTAATAACAATATCAATAATGATGATGATATGACAATGAAGACATGTCAATAATGACGATGATGATAGTGATCATAATAACAATCATCATTTTCATTAATAACCTTATTACTGTTGATGTTGCTACTGCCATTAGTGTTATCATCAATAGCATCATTATTATTGCTAATCTTATTCATCATTGACGCTATTATCAAAGAATCCGTTGCAGTTGATGTCACTGTCAACAACAAAACAACAAATAGAAATACTAATTTTGAGAAAGAGGCTGATGAAGATAACAATAACGAGGACCATTATCACAACAATAAGGCTGTGATTTTTTTTTCATTAAGAATAATAAAAAATGATACTATAATAGAATAAAACATATTGTTCGTATACCTGCTCTTCCTAATGCTGTTGTTACTTAATGGTGATATGAATGCCAAACGTTTTTTTTTTTTCACAATAGTTATATAACAGACAGACATGCAGACACACAGACAGGCAGGCAGACGGACACACAGAGAAATAGACATACAGAGGCAGAAACAGACAGACAGACTGACAAATGGGGGAGGGATGGAGGGAGGGGGGAGGAACACAGAGAGAGAGAGAGGGGGGGGGGGAAGAGAGAGAGAGAGAGTGAAAGAGATAGATAGATAGAGATAGAGAGGGAGGGTGAGGGAAAGAGAGAGAGCGAAAGAGAGAGTGAGAGAGAGAGAGAGAGAGAGAGAGAGAGAGAGAGAGAGAGAGAGAGAGAGAGAGAGGGGGAGGGAGAGAGAGAGAGAGAGAGAGAGAGAGAGAGAGAAAGAGAGAGAGAGAGAGAGAGAGAGAGAGAAAGAGAGTGAAAGAGATAGATAGAGATAGAGAGGGAGGGGGAGGGAAAGAGAGAGAGCGAAAGAGAGAGTGAGAGAGAGAGAAAGATAGAGAAAGCGATAGACAGAGAGAGAGGGGGGGGAGAGCGAGAGAGAGGGAGGGAGAGAAAGAGAGAGAGAGTAAAA
>NW_028234441.1:12615434-12617934 GCF_977035675.1 Penaeus japonicus
GTGTGGTGTAGGAGTGTGTGTTTGAATTATTAATATTATTTACTTAATATTTTATAAATACAAAAACAAAAAAAACAAAACGAAAAAAAAAAAAAAACAAAAAAACAAAAAAACTATATATCTACAAAATATATACTATATATATATATATATCTAAATATATATATGTATGTAAGACTGTCTATATTAATATATATATATAAATAATAAATACATCTAAATAATTATTATATATTAAAAATATATTCTATGTATATTTATATATATAATATATCATAAAAATATATATATATATATATAAACATATCCAAAATTTTATATATTCATATATAAATTAATTATATATAAATATATCTTAATATATTAACATATATATATATAAATATATATGGTACTCTATGTATTAAGTATGTATATAACTAGTATACATATTGCTTAATATATATGTATTAGTATTATATATATATAATTATATATATATATATATATATATATATGTTAATATGTATATGAATGATATATATATAGATACATATAGATGTATATATATATATATATATATATATATATATATATTATAATATTATTTATATTTCTTTATTCTATGTGTAGTGTCGTGTAGTGTGTGTTGTGTGTGTGTGTGTGTGTGTGGGTAATACATATAAAATTTATAATATATATATATATATTATATATACTTTATATATATATATTTATATATATATTATATTATATATTTTTTTAATTTTATATTTATATATATTTATATATTTATCTATATATATATATATATATATATATTTTATATACATATAATTCATGTAGATTTATGTATATATATATATAAAATATAACATATAATAGGGTGGTACTGTCTCCCTACAAACTCGCCTACCTCTCTCCCTATTCCTTATGGTCTTTCCTTTCTCTATTCTCCTCTTCCTCCTTCCCTCCCTTCCACTCTTCCCTCTACAATTATCCTCACTCTTCACTTTTTGCCCCCCCCCCCCCTCTTTTTTGACTGTGGTTTCTTTACTCCCAATCTCTGCAACTCTCCACTCTTCCTCCCTCCCTTCCCGTATAGTTCCTTCCTTCCCTCCCTCCCCCTCACACCTCCCAATCTCTGGTCCCCTTACCCCATCCCCAGTCCCACCCCATCCCTCCCTCCCCCTCCCCCTCCCAATCTCTGGTCCCCTTACCCCATCCCCAGTCCCACCCCATCCCTCCCTCCCCCTCCCACCAACCAATCTCTGGTCCCCTTACCCCACCCCCAGTCCCACCCCATCCCTCCCTCCCCCTCCCACCTCCCAATCTCTGGTCCCTTACCCCACCCCCAGTCCCACCCCATCCCTCCCTCCCCCTCCCACCTCCCAATCTCTGGTCCCCCTACCCCACCCCCAGTCCCTCCCCATCCCTCCCTCCCCCTCCCACCTCCCAATCTCTGGTCCCCTTACCCCACCCCCAGTCCCACCCCATCCCCAGTCCCACCCCATCCCTCCCTCCCCCTCCCACCAACCAATCTCTGGTCCCCTTACCCCATCCCCAGTCCCACCCCCTCCCTCCCTCCCCCTCCCACCTCCCAATATCTGGTCCCCTTACCCCATCCCCAGTCCCTCCCCATCCCTCCCTCCCCCTCCCACCTCCCAAATCTCTAGGTTCCCCCCTTTCGCCCACCCCAAGTCCTCCCCATCATCCCTCCTCCCCCTCCCACCTCCCAATTCTCTGGTCCCCTACCCCACCCCCCGTCCCTCCCCATCCCTCCCTCCCCCTCCCACCAACCAATCTCTGGTCCCCTTACCCCACCCCCAGTCCCACCCCATCCCTCCCTCCGCCTCCCCATAATCCGCCCTCATCCTTCCCTCCGCGTCCCCATCCTCCATCTCAGAGCTCAGTCCTTGACCCCGGGTCAGCGCGCAGGTCAGACAGACACCGAGGGAGTCTGGATCGCGGGGGTTTTATGGCCCGGATGTCGGAGAAGAAGAAACAAAAGAGAGACGTGAAGCGTGCAGTCTATGACTTTATGGCCGGGAGGGGGGAGAGAGGGGGGAGAGGGGGGTGCACTCTCCTTTGATCGGGTTTTATCGTCTTTATGCGGAAGAACCTTGAGTGTTTTTTTTTTTTTTTATAATGTCTTTTCTTTTTGTGTCTTCACCGTACTCGTGCTTTCTTTTTTGTTGGCCCTTTTTCATGATTGTTATTCGAGGATCCGTCAGTAAAAGGGAACTTGATAACTTTGTCAAGCCCGAGGTATCTTTTATTTTCAAAGTATCAGCACCTGTGTTTTAATGGGTGAAAATGGCGGCAAATTCAAAGACTTTCTGTACTCTGTGTTCTGTTTTTTATATAGACTGCTGATTTTGCTTTGGCTGTAAGGTTCATTTATTGCAGTTATTCTATAATTTGCTGTAAGAGATTAGCTAGTCGATGTTTGAACAGAAAATTATCTTCATTGCTCATAAAATCGACAATGAATGATCCGCGCTATAAATCTTGCCAAATA
>NW_028234441.1:12627934-12630484 GCF_977035675.1 Penaeus japonicus
AATAACAATTATCGTAAGGATGGTTATTATGATAATGATAATAATAAGAAGAAGAAGTAGAAGAAGAAGGATAATAGTAATGATAATAAAATAATGACAATAATGATGATGATTATAATAATAATTGATAATGATGATAAGGATTATAGTAATAACAATAATGATAATGTGATAACAATAATAACGATGGTGATGATGTTTATAATGATAATAATGATAATAATGATGATAACAATAATAACAATAATAGTAATAATGATGATGATAACAACAATAATGATAATAATGATAGTAACGAAGATAAGAATAATGATAGAAACAATTACAGGAATGAAATTAAGAATAAGGATAAGAAAGAAGATGCAGTACGAACAAAGCACAACAGAAAGAAGAAAAATGAAAACAAATCCTTTTTTTCTATCAACTAGTTCACAATAACCGAATTTCTTCCTCCTAAGACACTTTGTGGTTACGAAGTCTAAATTCGCAGCAGATTTATATCTATTCGATATAAACGCCATTTCCGCTTCCTTGCCGATGTGGTTGTTCCTTTGGTATATCAGATTTATATGCTAATGAGAGAAGCTATTGTACACTTAGTACTTGAGGTGAGGTTGATGTAAACACGTGTAAGGGGTACAGTTTGATGGCATGGCTTTTTGTACTATTATTTTTTAGAATCATTTGGTTAATTTTTTTTTTTTTTTTTTTTTTTTTTTTTTTTTTTTTTTTTGCTCATTCATCTATTTGCGTATTATTTGTATGTTGAAATGTTTGTTTATCTATTTGATGTATACATTTTTGGAATTATGCTTTATCAGAATATGCTATCATGCATTCTTGTAGAAATATTGCGCGAAAGATATGATACGTAGTTTCGTAATTCTAATGTAACTTCGAGTCACACTTTTACAATTTACCACAGGGTAATAAAACTTTATAAATCACCTATAAATTGCTACATTAGGTGATGCATTAGCGCAATAATGTTATTAGATGATCAGCGTTATTTTGTTCTTACAGAAACATAAGCATAAACTGAAAGGGGAAAATTATATAATCCTTTGATGCTTCCTGTTTGTCTGTCTTGGTGACTGTATTCTGCTGAGTTGTTTTCTTTTGTTGTTGTTGTTGTTGTTGTTGTTGTTTTTTGTTTGTGTGTTTCTTTGTGTGTGCGTCAACGTAACAGTGTGTGTGTGTGTGTTTGTGTGTGTGTGTGTGTGTGTATGTGTGTGTGTGTGTGTGCGTGTCTGTGTGCGCGCGCGTGTGTGTGTGTGTGTGTGTGTGTAGAAACATAGATAGACATATATATCTATATACATATGCATATATACATATATACATGCATTCATCCATCCATACATACACGCATAGCTAAATAAACCTACACATGTGTATGTATCAATGGGCGAGTGCGGGCGCGTTCCCTCCTACTGAATGCTAACAAGATCGTTCACTTTCGCTGCACAGAACTCGACACGGAAACCACACCCCAGCGACGCCCGTGTTAACTCGAGAAAGTCACAGAAGCAGGAAGTCTTAATAAGCGGAGTCTAGAGATTATTGATCAAGCACAAGTCTACGGGAGTCTTATTAAGAAGTCTAAGGAAGTTTTGCTAAAGTCTGTGGGAGACTTATTAAGTAAAGTCTGAAAGAGTTTTACTGGGCAAACTCTAAGGAATTTTCACTGAGGAAAGTCTAAGGAAGTCTTATTAAGAGCAAAATCAGAAAGTCTAAGGAAGTCTTATTAAGAGCAAAATCAGAAAGTCTAAGGAAGTCTTATTAAGAGCAAAATCAGAAAGTCTAAGGAAGTCTTATTAAGAGCAAAATCAGAAAGTCTAAGGAAGTCTTATTAAGAGCAAAATCAGAAAGTCTAAGGAAGTCTTATTAAGAGCAAAATCAGAAAGTCTAAGGAAGTCTTATTAAGAGCAAAATCAGAAAGTCTAGGAAGTCTTATTAAGAGCAACAATCAGACAAGTCTAAGGGAAGTCTTATTAAAGAGCAAAATCAATCAGTCTAAGGAAGTCTTATTAAGAGCCCAAAATCAGGTCTAAGGAAGTCTTATTAAGAGCAAAATCAGAGTCTAAGGAAGTCTTATTAAGAGCTAAATCAGAAAGTCTAAGGAAGTCTTATTAAGAGCAAAATCCGAAAGTCTAAGGAAGTCTTATCAAGAGCAAAATCAGAAAGTCTAAGGAAGTCTTACTAAGAGCAAAATCAGAAAGTCTAAGGAAGTCTTATCAAGAGCAAAATCAGAAAGTCTAAGGAAGTCTTATCAAGAGCAAAATCAGAAAGTCTAAGGAAGTCTTATAAGAGCAAAATCATGAAAGTCTAAGGAAGTTTATATTAACGAGCAAAATTCAGAACAGTCTAGGAGGAAGTCTTATATTAAGAGCAAGCTAAATCAGAAAGCTCTAAGGAAGTCTTACTAAGAGCTAAATCAGAGAAGCTACGGAAGTCTTACTAAGAGAAAATCAGAAAGTCTAAGGAAGTCTTACTTAAGAGCAAAATCAGAAAGTCCTAAGAAGTCTTATTAGAGCAAAATCAAAAAGT
>NW_028234441.1:12630584-12633084 GCF_977035675.1 Penaeus japonicus
TTATGCCACATAAAGCTTTCAAAACAGGTTTATATATTCCCACAACTTCCCACAACTTCTGCATTTCTCTATCACTCTAATCTTATTCATTCTTCAGGCATACTCTTCACTTATTCACTACACCTACTGTATACTACGCAGCTCTGGCAGGACATGTATATTCATTCCCATAACTATACACTACGTTATATCTGTCTTTTGTTAAAAGCCAATAAATCGACGCAGAGCATATCATTAAACTTTATCATTAAGCGTCTGTTGCCTACTTTATCACCTTATGTTTTTCCTGCTTTAACTATTTGGGTTATAATGACACCCTACTTAGCCTTGGCATAAGAATGGCTAGCATTCTACTGCTATCTAGTAGGAAAATTGTCAGTTATGTAAATTAATAGATAGATGGGTAAGCATAAGTATAAACGTAATGTTGAAAAAAATATGGAGGCTTATATGATAACGTCAATTATATTTATGATGATGATGATGATGATAGTAGTAATGATAAATAGATAGGTGTGATAATGATGATGGTGGTAGCAACATAATTATGATAATAACAGCAGCAGAAGCAACGGTATCCATAACAACGATGATAACAACAATGATAGTGATGATGATGATAGTAATGATAATAATGATTATGATCCTTATGGTTCTGTGGATATACTAATAGCAATGATGATAATAGTAATGATAATGATGATAAGAATGATAATGACAATAATAAAGATAATGATAATAATAATTATGATAATAATGTATATTAGTAATAATAATGATAATTATTATGATGATAATGTTGATGATAATAATTTCAATGATGATAATAATGATGGTGATGACGATGGTGATCATAGTTACTATCATAATGATAATTAGCATAATGAGGATAGCAACAATGATAATGATGATTATATTAGAATAAAGATGACTAATGATAATAATCATGATCATGATAATAATAACAGTAATAGTGATAACGATACTGATAAAAGTAATAGAAAAAATGACAGTAATAAGGACAATGATAGCAATGATATTACACATATAATGATGATAATAATAATAATGATAACAATAACAACACCAATGAAAATGATAAGAAGAAGAATGAAAATAATGATAATGACGATGATAACAACAACGATAATGATGATAATAACAATGACAATAACGAAGCCACACTCTACGCATTCACCATAGCACATCGTTCTTACAAGCTCAAAAAATACCCTACCAGCATCCTCAATTACGGAAAACTTCAAAGTCCTCTCTCTCTCTCTCTCTCTCTCTCTCTCTCTCTCTCTCTCTCCCCCCATGCCCACGACATCCTACCCCCTCCCTCCCCCTTGCCCATAACCCCCCCTCCCCCTGGTCCCTACCCTCCGTCCCACACCACGTATTGTCCCCAAGTCAAAGAAGGAAAAGGGGGGTTTCAGGGTGGTTGGAAGAGCGGGTGGGAGGTAAGTGAAAGGTGAGGAGGGGGAGGGGGAGAGGGGGTTATTGCTGTGGGGAGGGGGTTCCTGGGATGGGGGTGAGGGTAGAGGGGTTGGGGTTGGGGTTGGGGTGGGGAGGCAAGGTGGGAGGAGGACCTCTTCAGCTGATGGTGCCATCCACAGCGAGGTCAAAGGTCGGAGGGTAACTACACGACGTGTCTTTTATGACACTGCTAGAGGAAGCGGTCCAACAGCCTACTGTATTCCGTCACAACGCATCTCCCAAAAGTACCGAATCAGACCTAATTCAGACCATATTTTCCTCAAGTAATGATACCGAGGAAGAAAAGCCCACCTTCAATCTCCCCCCCCACCACCCAGCCAACCCCACATAAGAAAAAAAAGAGGCAGGGAAATCCACGGAACAATCCATCTCAAAACAATCTAAAAAAAAAAAAAAAAAAAAGGAAAATACACACACATACACACACACTCGCAGACACAAACACCTACATGCACGCACACAAAATAAACCTAAAGAATGGGAAATCCACCTAACCAATGGCCATAACTTCCCAACTTCATACGGGGGTGGGGGGGGCCTACAAAAGGGGGTCCCCGACTGATAGGACACTTACGTAGTGATTCTCATAAACGTTATCTATGCCCTTTTGGTCTTGATCAGGGTAAGAAAGACGCCCTTATAGCCGAAGCCAGAATAAGAAAAGTGCTCTACTATTCAAGATCAAGGAAGGAAAAAATGAAATATTCTATTTTACTCAAATATATGAATGTGAGCGATACTTTCGTTGTGTTTCAATGTATTGCGAAATTCTTCAAAAAATCATGGGGCCTCATTTCCTCTTGCTATTGTTTCGCGTCCCGGTCAAGAAAATTGAATGAAATAAAAACCTAAATTAAGGGAAATCTATACATACACAACTTCTCTCGCTTCGCTGAGAGAAGGATATTCAGCATCACTCAGCAACACCCGTAAAAAAGTGATGTGACTTACCAGGTCATCCCTGAAGCATCCGATAATACACACGCACGCACGCACACAC
>NW_028234441.1:12680584-12682469 GCF_977035675.1 Penaeus japonicus
ATGTATATACATGATATATATCATATGTATAATTATTTGTAAATATATATGTATATATATATATATATATATGTATATATATTAATATATAGTATAATATGATATATATAGCTTAATATATTAACATATATATAATGTATATTATTTGTGTGTGTGTGTGTGTGTGGTTGTGTGTTGTGTTTGAAATATATATATAATACACTAATTTTGTGTTTTTGTGGGTGGTGGTGTGGTTTGAATAATATAATATAATATAAATATATAGATATATAATATATATATATATTCATCTATAATATATATATATATATATATATAATGATATATATATGGTGATATAATATATAGTTATATAATATAATATATATACAATATCATATACATGACATATAAGTAATAACTGTATATTAAATATACCATGTATATATATAATATATTATATATAATATATATATATATATTATAAATATATTGTAGTTTTATATGTAAATATATATATATATATATATATAATGATATATATTTTATATATATATATATAAATATATAATAATACTAATATAAGGTATATACATATAGATATATTTATACAAGGTATATAATTCATATAATATATATATATATATATATTATATATAATATATATATTTATATATATATAAATAATATATATATATAATATAAAATAAAAATTATATATAATAAATACAATATATATAGAGTATATATATATATATAATTATATATATATATATGTAGATATATAAACAAGTTAGTTATATGTGTGTGTGTGGTGGTTGTTGGTGTTGTGTGTTGTTGGTATGTTGTATATATAAATATATATAATATATTATATATTATATATAATATATATTATAATATACATATATATATATTTACACGGGTATATCCGCATACAAATATAAATGGCCAGGAAGATAGCTATCTATTTTCCTCTTTAAATCTCCTGCTCTCTCTCATTTTTAGTCTCCCAGTGTTTACCTGTCTATCTATCTATCAATCTCGACTCCTGTTTACCTCTCCTATTTATGCACATACCCACCAGTGTGTATGCATGTGAATATTAGCATGTGTCTATGCATACATGTAAGTTTAAATATGTACTTACGTGTTAGTGAGTACAGAGAGGCTATTGGCACGCTTTCTTACGCATCCCAGCCACAGCCACATCATGTCCTGTGTCCCCGCAGGATGTCAGGGACACTGAGAGCTGTCTCGTTGGCACCGCAGCATTATCTCCTCCCGAGGAACTTTCACATGGCGGTCGCAGAGTACAGGTACAGGTACAGGTACAGGTACAGGTAGCCGGGGACAAACCGATGAGTAAGAGAGAGTGAAGATGCAACGTAGTGTCTTCGTTGCCAGGCTCATGAATGAATGGATGAGTATGAGTGGGTATTCAGAGTGGGTGAGGGAGTATATTCTTTCTTATTTAATTAAAAGAGAGAAGGTGAGTTAGTGAACTAACCGGGTACAGAACAGTGCATGTGACTGATCATTTCTGTTGCAGATTTTTAGCAGAACCCCCCCCCCAAAAAAAAAAAAAAAAAAAAAATGTTGATGTCAATGACTGTTGTAATGATTGTGTCTTCTTTGATTTGATGATATTTTTACTTTTGATGTGAGGCCATTTTTCATGTTTATTTCTTATGGAGACCAAATTTGGCTCCTTATTCATTACTGATGGCCATGCATACTTACACACACATGGAGAACTATGTGGTTCTGAATATGTTGCTGCTGTTATCTCTGCCGCAGCTGTAGTTGTCGGGCTATCATCTTCATCATCATTATTGCTGTTGCTGTTGTTATCTTCGTTGTCATTATTATTGTGTTTATCATTTCTGTTACCATCATTATCAAT
>NW_028234441.1:12685069-12687569 GCF_977035675.1 Penaeus japonicus
TATATATATATATATATATTATATATATTTACATATACATATATATATGATTCCATGAAGCGAATAAGGGGAAGAGCGAGAAATAAAAAAACACATTCAGACAGACATATAAACAATTTGCAAAGTACACGAAGCATGAAACGCGCACAGCTCAAAACACGCTTCGCTGTTTTAAGGCAAACATTCCCAAACTTCGCCTAATGCCTTTGATCATGATCATAAAGCTAACGTGCTTCTTCCTCCCCGAACATAAATCAGTCTCACATCGCATTAAAAATTGCAAGATAATTACCTTGACACTCACTAAGCCCGATAAAGCTGCAGATTCCATCCTAGATTTTCTGAAGTCAAAACGCATCATGTTTTGGCGCATTATTTTCACATTAAAAGACTTCATTGACCAAGGCTCGCTTTTCTCTCTTGAAATCTATACGCCTTTGTGCTAGCGAAAAAAAAGTAGAGAGAGAGTTTGAGGGAGAAAGAGAGAGAGAGAGAGAGAGAGAGAGGGAAGACAGAGGTACGGAGAGAGAGAGTGGAGGGGAGAGAGAGAGGAGAGAGGAGAGGAGAGGAGAGAGAGAGAGAGAGAGAGAGACAGAGACAGACAGAGAGAGGAGAGATAAGCGAGAGAGAGAGAGAGGAGAGAGAGAAGAGAGGGATTAGAATGGAGTGGAGAGCGCATGTGTTAGAGGGAGAGAGAGAGAGAGAGAGAGAGAGAGAGAGAGAGAGAGAGAGAGAGAGAGAGAAATTGATAAGTTTATTTATACTATATACAGTGTATATATATGGATAGGCATAGGAGCTATGCGAGAGAGAGAGAGAGAGAGAGAGAGAGAGAGAGAGAGATGCGACGAGGAGAGAGAGAGTAGATGAGAGGAGAGAGGAAGATGAGAGGGGGGGGGGGAAGGAGAGGAGGACGTGGATGAGAGCAGAGAGAGGGATGGCGCGGGAGGAGAGAGACTGGGAGTGCGCACGAGGAGGAGAGAGAGAGAGAGAAGGTGGAGGAAGTGAGATGATGAGAGATGGAGAGGAGGGGGGGGAGATTGAGTGAGAGTGGAGATGAGAGAGATGGGAGAGACGGAGGGGAGGGGTGTGGGAGGGGAGGAGAGAATGAGAGAAGTAGAGTGATCGATGGGAAGAGAGGGAGATGAGGAGACGGATGCGGATGGAGAGAGAGAGGAGATGAGAAAAGATGAGGAGAGGAGGGATGATAATGGGTCGAGAGGAGGATGGGGGGAGTTGATTGAAAGAGAGAGAGAGAGGAAGAAGTGAAGGAAGGAAGGAGTCAATAAGGAGGAATAAGAGGGAGGAAAGGAGTGTGTGAGGGAGTGAGAAAAGGTAATAAGAAAAGCAGAAAAATAGAGAGAGATAAAGTATTACAGAGAGAGAAAAGCATTGCATCGCAAAGTTTAGGTCCCAGTTGGCAAAGCATCTCCAGTCACGAGTAGGGTGAAGTGTGTGCAGTGTGTGAAAAGGGTATGATAAGTGTTCCAGGGTGACGTACTTTTTTTGACCTATTGGTATTTAAAGGTGTGATTTACATCCACTGAATCTCGTTGGGTGCATGTCAGTTAAGTTATAGTATGAGTAATGAACCTTTAAGATGCACGACAAAAGGCGTTTCCTACATCGTCCTTCTAACAAGAAGCTCAGAGTATTTTGTTTATTATCATGCAACATTTACACGTCTCTTTCTGTGCGTTTGCAAGTCTTTTAATGCGTTTGTTTGTTTGTTTGTTTGTTTGTGGGCGGGTGTGTTTGTTTGTTTGTGGGCGGGTGTGTGTGTGTGTGTGTGTGTGTGTGTGTGTGTGTGCGTATTTCTGTGTGTGATTGTGTGTGTTTATGCCACAATGTGTGTGTATATGTTTACAATATATATGCGTGTGTAATTTTTGAGTGTCATTTTCAACATCAACAAGCAGAATACCTTGCAGTGCAAACCATCAGACACTTAAAATGCTTGACACCACAGCTATTTCTAGCCATGTCCATAAAAAGTGTAAGTACTGAGTATACCCGGTGCAAAATACCTACTTTCTAAAGTGAAAATTATTTACAGCGCAGGAAAAAAAAAAGATTTATCTATAGTGTACAATTTTATGCGATACTACAGAATCCTTAAATTAATTGCTGTATATAAAAGGAAAACTGAAAAAAACACTATTAAATAAGAAGATAACAAATCCCTCTACAGAAAAAGTTATATATTTGAGGCAGACATATATTCTTCCGATTTAATTGAAGAAGTTACAAATGCAACAACCAAGATTATCAGAGGCTTTATGAGTAGAGCAGCTAAACTGGTTTCAAGGGATTGACAATAATACAATTGATAATCATTATTACTAATAATGGTAATTAAAAATGTGAATGGCCATGAGGCACATGACAACTATGATAATGATTGTAATGATAACAGCTATACCGATGAAATTATAACGATGATGATTATCATAATAATAAGTGATGATGATAAAAATGATGATAATGATAAAACTAACGA
>NW_028234441.1:12714753-12722129 GCF_977035675.1 Penaeus japonicus
AAAAGTACACTTAACCAGCATAATCGTTTAAGGTTTGCTTAGTTCCCTGTGTACCCCCTCCAAATGATGGCTGGGGGCACTGGGACATCAGGTTCCCCGGAGTCCGTGTCACATAAGTTCCTGACTTTGTGTTTTGTGGTCCATTATCATACGGACTCCCTCTTAACTGACCACCATCCCCCCTCGGGCGGTCCTCAGAATTGCGATAGAGGGAGAATATTGAGCCCGAATGCCCGCTCCTGAAAAGGGTCAACCCATCGTTAGTTGCCCTCTCCTCCTCCATTTCCGCCCGTGGCATGCGATAGGAACCCTCACACCTCTATTCCCCTTTTCCCCCTTCCCCGGCAAAACCGCGAAATCTCGCGCTGGTACGTCATGCGCGGATTGGGCTGGTCTCTCACTTACCTCCGCTGAGCACCACTCATCCCGTCACATACCAACTTAACGGCCAAATACATATCCCCGCACCCCTCACCCCTTCAACCCCTCCCCCCCCCTCACCCCTTCTCCTCCGCCCCATTCATCTTTTGAGAGATTGTCGAGTACTGCAGTTGAGAAGATGCGTAAACAGAGATGTGCCAAACGCAGCCCTCTTTACACCATGTGCAAAACAGGAAGTTTCTCAGTGATCGCCATCCCCATCAGGGAAGTTCTAAGAGTAGAGACGAATCATTCTGGAGATCCAACGTGGGGAGTAGACATCCAGAGGCTTGAACGACTGACCTTAAAATCTTTTGGAAATTTATAAAGGCATAGAACCCGATTTTGTTCGAGAGTGTTGGTCTAGAGAATGAAGATCATATGTGGAGTCTCCGTCATATCTAAAGCTACTGTAAGTTTCGCCAACCGATCGCCTTTAGCCTTTAGTCAGTCTTCAGAGCAGCAAGTTAGCGAAGATCTTGCCATGCTATAGAGGAAGAGATACCTCGAGACAGTACGACTTACCAAGCCTGGTATCCCTTCCGTTTGAAGAGGCACAATAGATAACGATACAGAGTCAAACCAAGGAAAGCTGCTTTTTAAGCACTCATCCACAGGTTTTCTCTTCAGTGAGTATCCGAAAGCACATCATGAACTGAAAATACGCCCGAGCAGTAGAATGCATTAATGTCAAAAGGAAAATGCAATAAAAATAGCACATCAATGTGAGGCAAAGTGTGGCCGACTGGCTGCTCGCTGAAACCGACAAAATCTCATCAAACACAAAATACGATGACTCTAGTGCGACACGAATTGCAGCCTCCCGGAGGCAAGGAGTAACTGGGTCCCCCTTTTCTATAAATCAGCTTGTAGATTTACTGCTCATGTTACAACCCATCTCAACTAATCTCACGGAGCTCGAATTGCCTCTAGCACACCCGCTGATATAGCTGAACCGGGGGTTTCCTTGGTCTCGCACTGTCCAGGGGCGCTCCCTCGCCTGACGACAGGTCACCAGCTTCCAGCCTCCCTCGCCTGTCGTCAAGCAGGGAAAGGAGGACCACAGTAGAGAGAGGAGAGGAAAGAGGGGAGGGAAGAGAACGGAGAGAGGGGAAAGGGAGGAAGAGGAGGAGGAGGTAAAGGAGAGAAGGTAGGAGGAGGAGGAGAGGAGGAGGAGGAGGAGAGGAGGAGCAGAGCAGGTGGAGGAGGAGAGAATAGAGGAGGAGGGAGGAAGGAACTGGGAGGTAGAGGGGAAAGATGAGGAGGAGAGAGGTGAGGAGGAAGAGAGAGGAAGGAGAGGTAAGAGGGGGAGGGTGAGAACGAGACACAGAAAGGAGAGGAGGAGATAGGGATGGAAGGAGGAAGAGGGAGGAGGAGAAGAAGGGAGAGGGAGGGGAAGGGGGGAAGGTAGGGGGAGAAGAACGGGAAGAAGAGGTGGAGGGGAGAGGAATGTGTGGAAAAGAAGTAGGGGGAGGGAAAAGGATGAGAAAAGAGGAGAAAGAGCAGAGCAGGTGAAGGAGAGAAAGGGGGGGAGGAGAGGACGAGGGAGACGAGGAGAGGGGATGGCAGGAGAGGAAAGGGACGAAGGGAAGGAGAGGGGGGGAAGGAGGGAGGGAGGGGGGGGAGGGGAGGGAGGGAGGGAGGGGGGAGGAGAGAGAGGGGGGGGGGGGAGAGGGAGGAGGGGGGGGGGGGAGAGGGGAGAAGGATGAGGAGGAGGGGGGGGAGAGTAGGAGGAGGACGAAGAGAGGGGGAGGGAGAAGGGGGAGAGAAGAGAGGAGGAAGGAAGGAGAAGGAGGAGAAGACTAGAGAGGGGAGAGGAGTACGGAAGGAGGGGGGCGCGGGCGTTCAACTGGAAGGCGAGGGCGCGGGAGCCACAGGGGCAACAGGAGGCCGGCGGAGGAGGAGGGAGGCGGAGGAGAGGCATAGACGGGCAGCGCAGCGATGCCACCCGGAGGGAAGGAGGCGGCGGTGGAGGGATGGTGCGACAGGAGGGGGGGGGGGCAGGGCGGGGGCCTGAGCAGGGAGCTGGGCGGGGGAGGCCCACGCAAGGGGGAGAGGAACTGAAATAGAAACAAAGAGATCATGTTATAAAAGATATTTATAAATAAAATCAGCAACAGTGATGGTTTTACAATGAGCGAAAGTTTGAAGAAACATCTAGTAACTGTGCTTATAACGCAGTACACACTATATGATATAGACAAAGATATCATTATGTATAATCATTGCTGACAAGGTTTAAATTACTTACCGGATTTACCGCTTGTCTCTCCTCTTCTTCTTCTCGCCTAACCCGAAGTACTTTTGAATGAAATCTTGCTCCTTTTGCTCCAACCACTGGTAAGATATAGGATCATAATTCAGATTAAAATCAAATGAAAATCATGATGACAGAACAGATCGATGGTAATCATAAAAGACACCTTACGCATACAGTATATGACGAAATATATCACCAAGAATGAAAATTGAAGGCATTGTATTTACTTTCTTGTTGAGAGTTCCTTTCGCATACTTATCCTTGAAACCATCCTGTGAAGAAAACATTTCGGTCAATGGTTCGTGAGCTTTTATTCTTATTTCTACATTGACTTTAAATATACTGTTAGGATTACGAATCATATGTATACATGAATAATTATTTCTAAATTAATGCAAACACAAAAATGATTCATATATTTATATGTTTACTGTTTTTCATGATTTATTTTCAGTTATTGTAGGCCTATGACGAGACTGCATGAACTCTCACTTATTTCCTCTGAATTTCATTTATTTTTTTTCGATGTTCATTTTGTCGGCAATATGAAAATAAAGTTGCCTTCATTGCTGATCATAAAGAGAATGTACAAACAAAACTAAAGTGTCCGCATCTTATTAAAAAGAAACTTTAGGTCTCCCACCCGAAAAAAGAAAAACACGGGACAAAGGAACCGTGTTTCCCTCAGCAAGCATGGCTCTAAGAAAAAAAAAAAACCGCGTGCAAATAATAATATCATTGCGTCACCCGTGCCCATGTTAATGTTTTAAAATGAGTTACGGATTATGGCCTGTCCATTTGTTAATTAACAGATGCATTCAGACAACGGGTTGGGCGCAGAACTACCACTATCTAGCCGAGTACCTCAGAAAGGATGAGAACTAACGAATAACATGAGTGAAAAGGGAATCAAATTACCTCCATCTTCATCTCCGAAAACTTCTTAGAAGTGTCCGTTATCTTCTTCTTAACGGGAGAAGAAGGCGGTGGAGGTGGAGGTGTAGGAGAAGTTTCGGGCGCCGATGGGGCACCGCCCATCGGATACTTGCTGGCCATGGGACTTGTAACTCCTTGCACTAAGAAGGTCAAGAGCAGACTGCCGCTCGGAGGCGCGGAGTGTTTAACCGTGAACCGAATTTTGCCGAAGAAGTAGTCCTACGCGAATTGCAGTCTCCTCCTCCTCCTCCCTTGTCCACCTTCCTCCCTTCCCCCCAATCTTACTCCCTTTACCTCCTTCTCCCCCTCCCTCTCTCATCTCCCCCTCTTTCTTCCTCCCTCTCCCTCTCTCATCTCCCCCTCATTCTTTCTCCCTCTCCCTCTCGCTCAATTCCCCGCCTCTTTCTTCCGCCGCTGTCTCCACCCTGCGTCCGCGCGCCTCCTCTAACACTCACACTCAACAGCCCCACAATTAAACACATCACACTCAAAAACAAACCACCAACACAACTACACCAGAAAGCCCCACACAACTCCACCATACACCCAAACCCTACAGATCTACAACAACACAACCACCAAAAAAAACCACCAGACCCACAAAACACACAAAATCTCCCCCTCGGTTTCTTTCCTCTCCTCTTCTTCCTCTCTCATCTCCCCCGCTGGTCTTCTTCTTCCTCCCTCCTCCCCTCCGCTTCTTTCTCTCCTCCTCATATTCTTTTCTTTCTCTTCCCCTTCCCCCTTCTCTTCCTTCCGTTGGTGTTGCTTCTTCTTCCCCCTCTTCCCCGCACTCCCTCCCTCCCATGTAACATGATAGATATATATATAATATATATATATATATAAAATAATATATATATATAATATATATAATATATATATTAGATATATAAGTATATATTTTTTTTTGTTTTTTTTTTTTTTTTTTTTTTTTTTTTTTTTTTTTTTTTTTGTACGCAAAGTTGTGCTTACGCTCATTGAGTGGTTTAGGTTAGGGTTTGTGTGTATTTCAGCATGTGCGTTTGTACGTGTGTTTATGCGTGGCTTTGTGTGTACGAGTGTGTGTGTTTGTGCATTAGTGTGTACGTACGAGTGTGATGAGGGTGAGGATGAGGAGGATGAGGATGAGGGTAAGGATGAGGGTGAGGATAAGGATGAGGATGAGGGTAAGGATGAAGATGAGGGTAAGGATGAAGGTAAGGATGAGGATGTGGGTGAGGATAAGGATGAGGGTGAGGGTAAGGATGAAGATGAGGGAAAGGGAGGAAGGAAAAGGATGGGGAAATTGGGTGAGGATAAGGATAGGGTGGGGGTAAGGTGGGTGGGGAAAAGGGAAATGAGGAGGGGGGAAGAATAAATGTGATAAGGAGAGGAGGAGAATTATGTGAGGAAAGTGATGAATGTAGAAAGAGTGTAAGGGGGGTTTAATTAAAATATAGGGTAGGAGGGGGAAATAAGGGTGAGGGGGAGGGGAAGAAATGAGGATGAGGTTAGGAAAGAAGGATGAGGATAGGGGAAGGAGAGAAGGGTGATGTTAGGGTGGAGGATAAAGGGGGAAGGGGGAAAAGGAAGTAGGGGGGGGGAGGAGGGGGAGGGTAAGGGTGAGGAGGGTGGGAAGAGGATAGGGGAGGGTAAGGATAGGGAGGGTGAAATTTAGGATATGATTAGGGGAGGAAAGGGGGAGAGGAGGGGGAGGATAGGGTGAGGGGAGGTTGAAGGGGAGGGGAGGGGGAAAGAGGGGGAAGTAGGGTAAGGGGAGGAATGAGATTTATGGGAGGTGGAAGGATAGGGTTATTTTTGTTTAGGAAAGTGCGAGAGGTATTAGGGTAGGTAAGGGGGGAGGGGGGGGATTGGGAGGTGAGAAGAGGAGGGGGGTGAGGGGGAGGGGGACAGATCAGACGAGAAAGGAAAATGAAAAAGGAGAAGGAAGAGGAATAGAGGAGGGGAGAGAGAAGGCGGGAAAAAGAAAAAGAAAAGGGGGAAAGGGGGGAAAAGATATGATGATAATAAAAGATGATGATAGGGGAGGAGGGGGAAAGGAAGGATGATGAGAGAAAAAGGGGGATGAGGGGAGGAAAATGAGAAAGAAAGGTGAGGAGAGGATAGGAGGAAAAAGAGGAAGGATAGGAAAAGAGGGAAGAGGGTGAGGAAGAAAAAAGAAAAAATGATAATGAAATTGATGAAAAAAAATAAAGAAAAAGAAGAAAATAAGGGAAAGAAAAGGATAACAAAAGAAAAGAATAAAGAGAAAGATGGATTAATTGAGGGAAGCAAGAAAAAAAAAAAACAGAAACGCAAAGATTGTCAGCCAAAAAACGATCTCTCCTCTCTCTCTATCTATCAAACTATTATCTTATTAGACACTTCTCCCATACTTAGATAATGGCCTTGTCCGTGTGAATCCCTTACTTTCTTATTCGAAAACCTGATCACCTGATTCAACACTGGAAGTGGGTGTAATAACATTGCCAAATGTCCTTTTTAATGTGACAACAGTGATCCATCATGATACAGAGCATTATTGTGTTCAACTTCGGATATAAAACACTTATTATATAAAATTCACAACTATATTAAAATAAAATATCTCTTCTTCATTAACAAAACAAAGAAATAAACACAATATGAATCTTTAAATCACTGATACAATCTAAATAGAATATCTTTCAATAGCACCTCCAAACATATTCCCTCGTAATAAATCCAATCCCCGTATTAATGGATTTTCCCCCAAATACTGTGAGACAAACATTAACTATTTGTATTAACAACCTGGAGTAGCAAATCACAACATCACGACAGCAATGAAATATCCAGAATCCTTCGTCCATTGGCTCCACAAGTGTAAACAATGGCCTCGACCCCAATGAAGGAAGACATTACTATCTCCGTTAATATCACAATAATCCTACCACTGAGATCAATACACCATCAACCTTTAGCTGAACCCATCGAATCCTTCACCTATAACACCACAAGAAACACAACTGGAAGAAATAACGCTACAATCGACCAAACAAAATAGTGAAGACACACAACATCACACCTGTTCCCCACAATGTCTCTCTCGAATGTACACAAAACGCTCCAGATTAGGACGCTTGCATTGCGAATCTCGCTCTCACTAAAACAAAATCAGTATACATTACATGAAGTAAATATAAACAAACAATCATAATTTCTATATTAGGAATCAGAGGCGTTAATACATCCTCCCCCCTAAACATAGTTTTCTGCTACAGTCTTTACGTTACGGACACTGCGAGAAAAGCACTGCTTATCACATATCCATACCTTGTAATGTGTTTAATACTAAGTAAATGGCTGGAGCCGAAAACTCCATCTCATAACCCTCTGGATTCCGTATTCTTAAACCTTTCAATAAAATTAATGGGTTATGTCTTGTAAACACAGAAATAGAAATGTAGGCACTTAAGTCCACTTCAAAAATTGCAAAGCCAAAATCAGGGACAATGCCTCCTTTTCTATGTGGCATAATTTAGTTGGAATCGTTTAAACTTAGCACTAATAATAACAGATAGGATGTAAAGATATCATCAAATTCTTGTAATAACACTGCAACTGCACCATAATACACTAGCATCACATGAAAAATAAAAGAAACAACTGAGTCCTGGATTCCTTAACACTGAGGACACATTAACAATCCTTTGATTTTCCTTGAAGCATCTTCACATTCTTGTGTCCATGTTAAATTTCTTTCTGGTGCTTCGTAAGTAAATTAGTTTAAGGCATA
>NW_028234441.1:12722229-12727229 GCF_977035675.1 Penaeus japonicus
TCACTCTTCCCCTTTCTCTCGCTTTCTCTCTCTATTCCTCTCTCCCCTCTCTCCTTCTCTCCTCTCCCCGTCTATCGTGATCTCACAGCCCTCACGCCAGGAGCCTAACCGACCGTCCGAGACATAATGCTTCGCCTTGAAGCTTCTCTCTCTCTCTCTCTCTCTCTCTCTCTCTCTCTCTCTCTCTCTCTCTCTCTCTCTCTCTCTCTCCCCTCTCTCCTTCTCTCCTCTCCCCGTCTATCCCTGTTATGTCCGAGACATAATGCTTCGCCTTGAAGCTTCTCTCTCTCTCTCTCTCTCTCTCTCTCTCTCTCTCTCTCTCTCTCTCTCTCTCTCTCTCTCTATTCCTCTCTCCCCTCTCTTCTTCTCTCCTCTCCCCGTCTATCCCTGTTATGTCCGAGACATAATGCTTCGCCCTTTAAGCTTCTCTCTCTCTCTCTCTCTCTCTCTCTCTTTCTCTCTCTCTCCCCTCTCTCTCTCTCTCTATTCCTCTCTCCCTCTTTTTCTTCTTCCTCTCCCCGTCATCCCCCGTTATGTCCGGAGACTTTTTTTCCCTTTGCCCTTTAAAGGGCCCTTTGTGCTTGCTTTTGTTTTTCCTTTATTTGTTTTCTTCTCTCGGTACTTCTCTCTTTTTCCATATTTCTTTGCTTAAGAATGGAAACAGTTTTGAGGAAAGCAAAAAGTTTATGATATAAAGAGGAAAATGTTTTTATCCTGTAATGATATTTGACGAAGAACAAACAAAAGTAAAGGATTTCGAGTTTAGCGAGGGGAGGGATACAGAGAGAGAGAGGGGAGAGGGGAGGGGGGAGAGAGAGAGAGAGATGGAGAAAAGAAGAGGGAGAGAGCGAGAGCGAGAGAGGAGAGGAAAAGAGGAGGAGGGAGAGAAAGGGGGGGGGTGGGGGGGGGGAGGGGGGAAAAAAGGAAAGGGGGGGGGAAGGAAAGGGATTTGAAAGGGTTTTTTTCTTGGGTTGCACGTGTAGTGTAGGATAACCGGTGTTTCCCGCCAATTTGTATTTCAATTGAACTTTTCCATCGAAACATTTCGTTCTCTAACTCATGTTTACCCTTTCCATTGCCCCTATGGACAAAAGACGCAGGAATCTTACAGTGAATCCTTAGATCAAATGGATATTAATCCTACGCGATCATTTTCGATGGCGATGTGTGGCAATGGTAGCGGCGCCAGGGAGTCTGTTGTGACTGTACGAGAGATGTTTTTGCATCTGATCTGTGCAAAAAAACAAAAACAAAAAAATCCGTTACGCTCTCCTCTGGTGTTAGGATGTTTCGCGAGAGTCTTTGAAGATTCGTAGTTATCTAGATTGATTTTCCTACCACCAGAGGTCTCTTGATCACCTAAAATCTAAGCGTCAATTCCCTAATTAACTGAAAGAGCGGGATCACGTACCCTTACCTGGATTTTTTTTTTTTTTTTTTACCCTAGTAAGAGCCAGAAGACCCAACTGATTACCTATGGATTCTGTGTCCCTCGAAGCAAGCTGTTATCTGATTTATCATATTTGTAAGTTTAACGTCTAGGAGAATACAAACATGTTTGATGTAGTAGCGAGAGAAATCTGAGAAAAAAAATGAAAGGAGTACTTCGTGTATTATGTTATGATTATTCCTGATGATAATTTTCCCACTCCGAAGAAGAAATTCTAAACGATTTGCGATCTAAATCATAAAGGAATAAAGGAAAATACATGTACCAATAATGGAAAGAGAAGAGAAAGAAATATATATAAGAATATCAAAGTCAATAATTCACACATTAAGAAAAAAAAAAAAAAAAAAAATTCCCGATGAACCCCCTGGTTTTGTTGCAAAGGGGGCCGCCGCCCTCACAGCCGCCACTCTGCAGGCAAGGAGTGAAATGAAGCGAGTGAAAATGAAAGTGTGTGTGTGTATGTGTGCGTGCGTGCGTGCGTGTGTGTGTGTGTGTGTATGCGTTTGTGTGTGTACGCATATATATGCAAGCATATATAATAAACAAAATACAGAAGCGGTTTAATTCGAATACAGAATTGAAAATCAGACTTTTAAAAAGCTATCTGT
Organism: Penaeus japonicus; assembly: GCF_977035675.1. Taxonomy (NCBI): domain Eukaryota; kingdom Metazoa; phylum Arthropoda; class Malacostraca; order Decapoda; family Penaeidae; genus Penaeus; species Penaeus japonicus. Next base: position 12,724,291 of record NW_028234441.1, read on the forward strand.
GGTTAACTTTATTGTATGGCTGTGAAAGCTGGACGTTAAACGACAACAGTAAGAAAAGGAAGAGGAAGACGGAGGCTAAACATTGAGGAAAGCCCAAGACGCCTTTGAGGAAAACAATACAAGGGAGCACGGAGTACCAAAGGGTTTGCCGATTACCGAAAGGCTAAAACCAGAAGAAAAAAGGGGGAGGCGGCTCTATTCGGGACGCAACATATATGCATGTATATATTTATTTTTATTTTTTTTTTTTATTTATTTTTAAAATATTTTTTAATTATCATTGTTTTATTTTATACAAGCGTCAGTCCAAAGGGGACGGGTCGAATAAAGTTCTCAAGGTGTTCTGTTTTTTTTTTTGGCGGCCGTCGCGATGGCTTCCTCAAAGGAACCTGTGGCTCCTCTGGGGCGGCTTTCGGCCGATGGGCTTCTCAAAGGACCCTGAGGCTCCTCTGTGGCGGCCGTCGCGATGGTTTCTAAAAGGATCCCTTTGAGGATCCTCTGTGGGGGCCCCGTCGCCAGTTTGGGATTTCCTCTGAGATTCCTGCTGTTTACCTCCTCCTGTTCTCGCCTCCCCCCTCTTCCTTCCTCATCTGAGTTTCCGGTCGGACCTCATGTCTTTTTCCCATGATTTCCCGAAGGTAAAGTCCTTTTTGAATGCATCGCAGTCGAAGAGATTCTCCTCCAAATGAGGACACCCTCACCTTGACCCTCCGGATTTTCACGGGATATAAACCCCAAAACTGGGCATTCCGCGCCTCGCGGCCCGAACGCTTTGATGTGCAAATCTGTGGCTTTTTTATTTTAAAACGTTTGGAAATCAAAAAAGTTCGCGTGAAACCTTTCCCCCCATGCAACAGTCTCACGCAAAGGAAAAGCACCCCCCTTTAGCGAGGTTTCTTTGGGGCGATAATGTACTTCGGATCCGGTGTGTTTCCATTTCCACGTCTTTTCCCTTGGATATTAACGATTGTCTTTGGTAAGTAAAAATTCCAGCCTCTGGAAAAACCCCTCAGCATGATTAGTTCTTAATTGCCAATCAATGGCGCAACAGAAACATTTTGAGGAAGTCCAGGCCGAGCAAATTATGCCTATTTTTTCAAAACACGAACGGGAAAAATTTCATTTCATTTTCACCGAAATCAAAATACATGTACGCAAAGCCTAGCGAAAATTCATCTTCAGGATGGGAGCGTCGCTTTCCTTAAAACCCAAAGGCCTTTAAAATGCTCTACGGTAACGTTTGTTGACTGAATTCCTGTATCCACCACAAAGAGAAACGGGTTTTGTTCCTCGAGTACGGTATACGTGGGGAGTATGGAGCCACTTATCCAGAAAAATTTTGTTCTGTCGACATAGGGCACTTCCTCCTTTTCCTCGTAGGAAGCCATCTTGAGTGTTTGCTTCGAAAAGTAGCTGGCAGCAACGAAGAGTCCGAGGTTACACTGGATTCCAGAAAAAAAGGCTTGCTTATTTTTCTGTCGTCGTTGTCACAGATGCTCTCGCGACAAAGTTGTCTTGAAAAGATAATTCACCTCTCTCTTGAAATTCGGTATTGAGGTTCATACGCCTACAAGAGATGTGTGTATGTGTGTATATGTATACACACACACACACACACACACACACACACACACACACACACACACACACACATATATATATATATATATATTAATTTTATATATTATTATATTTTATATATTTTATTTCATATTTATATGTGTGTGTGTGTATATGTATGTGTGTGTACGTGCATGCGTGTTTCTGTGTGTATATATGTATATATATATATATATATATATATATATATATATATATATATATATATATATATGTACATATACATATGTGTCTGTGTGTGTGTGTGTGTGCGTGCATGTGTGTGTGTTTGTACGTCGATGCATGTGTACATGTATATTTGTGTGTGTGTGTGTGTGCGTGTGTGTGTGTGTACAAATCTGCATGCGTGTTTGCGTACTCGTGTGTGTATGCGTGACCGGGCATTTGCGGATATGTGTATTTGCATGTGTGTGTGTGAATGTGCGTGTGTTCGAGTGTATACTAGTTCGTGGTTGGTTGTATTTGTATGTGCATGTTTGTGTTTTTTCGTGTGTATGTGTTTATCTCTGAGCGTGTGTATATGTATTTCTGTGCGCGCGCGCGCGCGTATGTGTATGTGACTGTGTACATATTTGTATATGTTGTCATATGTGTATGTACGTGTGTTTGTGCGTGGCTGTGTGTATACGAGAGTGTGTGTGTGTGCTTTAGTGTGGTTGTGGGGGTTACACGCTGGGTGTGAGGCGATGGGTTGGATGTTGGGCGGCGCGGGTGGGGTGTTATGTTTTAGCGTTCGGCAAGCATGCTCCGCGACGCCGCGCGCGGCGCGCGTAGTGTTCTGTTGGGGTTCGATTTGGGCCGCGCGGGGTGGTGAGAGGTGGGGATGTTCGTGGCGAGGTGTGTGGTTGGTTCTGTGTGGTGGATTTATGTGTTAGGCGGGTTGTTTTTGGTTTGGCGTGTGTGTGTCGTGTGTGGGTTATACGGGCCAAGGGAGTCTGTGGATGTGTGTTTTTGAGTGTGTTTTAGCGCTTAATTGTGTGGGGTGTCCGCGTTTATGGGTGTGGTTTATGTGTTGGTTTGAGTTATTTTTCTGATTTTACTTGGGTTGTTGGGCGGCAAGGTGTGGGGGTGTGTCGGTCGTTGTGTTTTTTTTTTTTGTTTTGTTTGTGGTTCTGTGTTGGATGGTGTTTTGGTTGTGTGTTAATTTTTAGCGTGTGTAGTGTGTGGTGTGTGTGACTGTAGTGTGTGTTGCGTTTATGTGTGTTTTTATGCGGATGCGGGGTGGTTTGGATGTGTGTGTGGCTGGGTTTGGGTGGTTCGAGTGGGAGGTGTGTTTGTGTGTGTGTCGTTCTTGGGTGGGTGGGGTGCCAGGGGGTGGG
>NW_028234441.1:12739729-12744729 GCF_977035675.1 Penaeus japonicus
CACACATATAAATAGAAATAAATTAAATATATAATATATATATATATATATATATATATATATATATATATAGATATATATATAAACTTATATGTAATATATATTTATATAAAAAATATCAGTTTTAATATATTTATATACATATGTATATATATATATATATATAATCTATAATAATATATAATATATAATGTATAAATATATTGTATATAGATATATCTACATATATTATATATAAATATATATATATATATATACTAATATAGATATATATCTATCCATAGACATATATGTATATATATATATTATACAGTAAATTACTATATCTATACCTATATGAATAATATAAACTAAATACTTACTATTTATATATATGTGCGGGTGTGGAGGTGGGGTGGGGGCGGGGGTGGTGGGTGGGGGTTATTCGGTGGCGTAGTGCTATGATAGATGGCATGGCTAAGTTAATTAACAAAAACGACAGAATGCGGGTAATTCCGAGCAGCAGAGAACAGAAACCGTGAGACCTAGCATCTCGAGACAGAGTGGAGCTAACGGTTGTCTCCTCGTACGCCCTGATGTCATAAGGCGCCTGGCAGTCAGCCCTGGAGGCGGTGGGAGCGCAGTGGCGCGGTGCATAAGACGTGGTATGCTTGGCAGCTGGGTTTTCATGCTAGCCATTTTCATTATGATCAGAAACATCGTATTACTCTGGTGTTATCCAGGGGGGCCGGCTGTGTAGGCCGGGGGGGGAGCACTGATTATGCGTCAAAGATTCAGACACAGACAATTAATATCAATTAATGGAAGGCCATTGACCACCTAGCATCACATTGTTCGCAAACGGATATCTACCTTTAGAATTCGCGAAAGTAGTACCCTCAAGTATCATCAGAAATATGTACTACCATCCTTATACAGAGAGAAAATGGCGAGAAAACAAAGACAGGATGGCCTTCTCTGTTATCAACACGCAAACAATCAAGCGAAGCGAGGGTTATTATATCCATCACAACTACGTCAATAACTTCCCCGAACAGTCTATATTTCCTTACTAAATCGGAGTAAAGAATTACAACAAACTGAATCCATTTCTGCGCTACTCTAGGCAATGTTGCTACACGGCGGACTGCAGAATGCGACCAAGAAGAGAAATTCAGACAAAAAAGAATAGACTCGCTGGTCGAAAAAAAATAACATTTAAGGATAAGAAAAACCTCGTCACAGACAAGAACTAAAGACAGAAGTGAAAATCAGACGTTTAAAAAGCGATCTGGTGAACGTTATTTTATGAACGGTGAAAGGCCTGTACGTTTAAACAACAACAGTAAGAAATCTCGTAAGAGAAACGGACGCTAAACAGTAACGGAAAGATCCCAAATCGCACACTAGGTCAGACATACCAAGGAGGAGCTACGATGAGTTCACACAACAGGCGATTACCCAAAGGCTCGCATCTCGAGAGATAAAGGTAGGCGGTCTTAGTCGAGGACGACAAGCACTATATGCAGTAGCATCTCGTAACAAGTATCATGATCACATTTTTATGATGTATTTAATTTTTCTCATTATCTTTTTATTATCATTAGTTATTAGTATAGTTCACTTCTGAGCGTCAGTCCTAACGACATGTGGTCGATGGAAGTCTCAAAGCCTGTTTCTGTAGCGAAGCCATCGCGTATGCTCCCCAATAGAGCACCTGAGGCGCCTCTGTGAGCGCCGTCGCGATGGGGCTTCACTCATAAGCAGCTCCGGAGGCTCTCAGTGGCGGGCCGTCGCGATGGCTTCCTCAAAGGATCCCTGCAGGCTCCTGCTGTGGCGGGCCGTCGCGATAGCGTCCTCTAAGGATCCCTGAGCGCCTCCTTGAGCGGCTCGTCGCGATGGCTGCCGTTCAAGAAGCCCTGTGAGCCCTCGCTGTGTCGGCCTGTCCGCGACTGGCATTCCTCAAAGGATTCCCTTTCAGGCTGCCCTATGTGGGACGCCGTCCGCGTTAGGGCCTTCCCATCAAGGCAAACCCGGAGCACACTTCTGTGGCGGCACGTCGCCGTCGGAGTCCTCTCGACTGAGTCCTGCTGTGCCTACCTCCTGGCCACTCTCGCCGACCCCCTCTGATACCCGTCCTCATTCTGAGAGTTTTTCTACCGTGTCTGTCGCCTCATGTCTTATTCCCTTGACTTCGATTGAAAGTCGTATTGAACGGCTTCCGCAGTCCGAAGAATAATGTCACTCCTATGAGACATCATCAACCTGCACCCTGCCGGTGTGTAATCGGATAAACCCAAAAATTAGGCGGCCGCGCCTCGCGGCCGAACTCTTTGATGTCAAATCTGTGGCTTTGTACTTAACGCTTGGCATCATAAGTCCCGTGTATACTCTCCTCCTGCACAGTCTCACCAAAGGCATGCTACAGCTCTTTAGCGAGGCTCATGGGCCGATAATGGATACGTCGTTCCGTGTCGTTCTCCATTTTTCCACGTCTTTTCCCTTGGATATTAACGATTGTCTTTGGTAAGTCAAAATTCCGCCTCTGATAAAACTCACGCCTGATTAGTCTCATGTCCAAATCAATGACGCACAGAACATTTTGAAGGAAGTCCCCAGACGAGCAAAATATGCCTATTTTTTAGAACATCTACAGGAAATTCCATTGTCATTCTTCACACGAATTGAAATTACATGGGCGCAATGCCTAGCGATACAAGTCATCTGCAGGTGGGATGTCGCGCTGTCCTTATAACACACACCAAGGCCTTAATCTGCTTCTAACTAACGGTAACGCTAGTGGACTGACTTCCTTATCCACCACAAAGAACTGGTTGGACTCGAGTACAGCATATAAGCGTGGGCATATGTCGCCACTCATCCAGAAGATTCTTGTTTCTGCTGTCGACAGAGGCACTCCTCCTTTTCCTCGTAGGGAAAGCCAGCGTTGATTGTTTGCTTCCAAAAGGAGCTCGCAAAGCAACGAAAGTCCGAGGTTTCTCTGATTCCAAAAAACAAAGGCGTTGCGTATTGTTCTGTCCGGTGTCCACAGAGGCGCTCGCGCCAAAGTTGTTTTGAAAAGAGAATTAACACCTCTCTTAAAGTCGGTAGTTTAGGTCATACACCCTCAAGAGCATGGTGTATGTTGATATGTTACTATTATTATACATAATACATATACAACATACACACACACATAATATATATATATATATATATATATAGATATATATATAAATATATATATATATATATAATAGATATCTATATATATAAGAATATAGATTATATATATATTATACAGATAATTTAAGCGTGTGGGTGTGCTGGTGTGTGTGGGGTGTGTGGGTGTTTGTGTGTGTGTGGGTGTGTGTGTTTTGTGTGTGTGCATATCATTTTTGTACGTGACATACGGGTTTCTGTGTGGGTGTATAATTATATATATAAGATATAGATATTAGATATAGAATTAGATAATATATGTATATAATGTAGTAATATATATGTATACAGAAATAGATATATGTAATATATAGTAGTATATATAATATATTATATTATATATATATAGTTTAGATCTAATATATGTGGGTGTGTGTGTGTGTGGTAGTGTGTGTGTGTGGGTGTGTGTGTGTGGGGTGTGTTGCATATGTAGGAGTGTGTATAACGTCATCGTTTTCTGTCTATATATATATATAATATATAGATATAGATTAGTCGATTTAGATATTAGATTAGTAGAATATAGATAGATTGGTGGTGTGTGGGGGTGTGTGTGTGTGTGGGTGGTTTGTGTGTGTGGTGCTGCATTGTGGGGTGTTGTTGGTACTCATCCATGTGTACAGTTGTTGGGTGTGGATGGTGTTACGTGGTATATGTATATATATATATATATATATTATATATAAGTGAATTGATTATATATATAGAATACATATATATATGTATATAGAGCTATATATACATATTATATATTTATATTTATATATATATACTTAATATATAAGAGTATAATATATATATCATATATATATAATATATAGATAACAGCTAGTTCTAATGCGGGGTGTGTTGCATGTGCTGTTGAGTGTGTTTTTGGGTATGTGTGTTTGTGGGTGTGTGTGTGTGTGTGGGCTTGTTTTGTGTGTGTGTGTGTGTGTGTAGACGTGTTCTGTGGTTGTGTATAGAGTTATATATATATTATAAGATATATATAATTATATATAGAAGATATATATTGTGGGTGTGGTGGGTGGTGGGGGTTTGTGTGCATAGGTATTTGGGTGGTTGTGCAATGCGTGTGGCTGTGTGGGGGTGTGTATATATATATTAATCAATAATAGATATAATATATATATATATATATAATATATAGAGATATATGTGTGGTGGTGGTGAGTGGGTGTGTGTGTGTGGTGGGTGTGTGGTGTGTTGTGTGCATTTTGTAGGTGTGTGTGACGTGCATCGTGTTTCTGTTTGTGTATATAATATATAATAAAATATATATATATAAATATATATATATATATATATATAATATTATATATGTCGAGATGTGTGGGTGTGCGTGTGTGGGTTGTTGTGTGTTGTGTGTGGGTGTGTGTGTGTTGTGTGTGTGGGTGTGCGTGCATTTGCAGTGTGTGTGTTTGTACGTGATCCATGTTACATGTATAGTTGGGTGATGTGTTGGACGTGTGGCTATGTATATATATTGTATATGTACTTATATATATATAGATAGATAGATAAGATTTATAGACATATAAGTATATATATATTATATTATATATATAAATATATATATATATATATATATATTTTTAATAGGTGTGTGTGTGTGTGGGGGTGTGTGTGGTGGTGGGTGGGGGTGTGTGTGGTGTGTGTGTGGGAGTGTGGTGGCATATGTAGTGTGTGACGTGCATGCGTGTTTCTGTGGTGTGTGTAATAATAGTGAGATATAGAATATTTATATATATATATATATATATATATATATATATATATATTGTGTTGGTGTCTGT
>NW_028234441.1:12757229-12764729 GCF_977035675.1 Penaeus japonicus
GTCATTAACATTGACGGAAGGATGTGAGGACGAGGTTGAAGCGCATGCGTTCTCGCGGATTTCTCGTATGGAGTGGGAGAGAAGGGCACACGCGCTAACCCTCTTTGACGCGGCCATTAAAACCTCTCCTTATATCGGCCCCTAAATGTACTAGATCAGGGATGACAGAGACCTAGGCTATAGATTTGATTATTGAGGCAACTGCATTCTGGCAAGGACAGTCCACGGGAGAAATAATCTCCTGCAGCATCTCCTTTAAAATCACTCCATGCATTAGGGCAATTTCTGCCGGTGCCCTTGAAAAGATTATGGCCCTGAGGATCGCTCTGGTCGACTTCATATTGCATGCATCTTTGCAGGAGTGTGCGTGATTCGGCGCCTCTTCCCGGCTCGGGGGAAAGTACATATGATTCTGAGTAATGGAATAGTGTTGCAGCCGAGATTTTACTTGTAGGCCTACCATCGGATCTAGCGACGGTGGGGATAGGCTGAAGGACAGCATTATTAGTCCAGGTGTTTTACAGACGGCCGGGGGGGGGCGAAAAAATTAAAAAGTTCATGTTGGAGAGGTAGCAGGAAGTAGGAGCAGGGCGCGGTGTCGCTCGTGCGTCCGTGCGTTTGTTTGTTCACTGGCACTGAGGTAGCGGCGTGTTCACTGTGTTAAATAAGTGCAGTGTTATGGTCACTGTGTTCTGCATTTCTTTCTCGGTTAATTAAGGGTACTCATAATGTGAACATTTGCATCTGTACTAGCAAAACGACTTCTTAAAATTTATTCACTCTATACAACAGGTTGTTCAGGCATACGAGAGGTTAGAGAAGTAAAAAGGGTTTACGATGAGGAGAGCGAGCGACTAAACCGTAGAGTAATTAAGGGGATGCTGCGAGTTAAGCCAAATGTATTATGTTCTGTCATCTCGTTACAGTTTTTCTATATCTCTTTCTCTCTCCATATATACGTATATACATGTGTGTATACACACACACACACACACACACACACACACACACACACACACACACATATATATATATATATATATATATATATATATATATATATATATATATATGTATATGTATATATATAACTTTTTTCTCCCTTTTTTTTATCTCTCTCCCTCTCAACCACTCTCACTCACTCACTCACTAACTCACTCACTCTCTTTCTCGCTCAATCACTCTCTCGCTCTCTCTCTACGTGCGAAGAAGAGGGAGTAGAAGAGGAAAAGGTAGAGTAGAGAGTTAGTTAGGAGTAGAAGAGGAAAAAAAAAACAACACCAAATATATATACTTATATGTGGTAATTGTATATGTATATATTATATCTAATATATATATATATATATATATAAATATATTTATATATATAAACATAAACATTATAACGTATGTTGTTGTGTGTTGTGTTGTGTTGTGTCTGTCTGTGTATACAAACTCTTTCGCTCTTTCCAACTGCCCTTGCGTATTGTTTATGATTAAACAAGGTATATTACGAATCTAACAAGGAACGCCAATCCCTTGAATGGTTTTTTTATCGTTTCTCCCATACTACTTGCTAAATTATCTTCTGGCTCACTACTCTCTGTCTCTCTTTCGCTCACTCCCGTCTCTTTCTCTTCCAATTCCTCTCTTTCTTCCACTCTCTCCTCTCTCTTTCTCTTTCACTCCCCCCTCTCACTCTCCCCCTTTCTCTCGCTTTCTCTCTCTATTCCTCTCTCTCCTTCTCTCCTCTCCCCGTCTATCCCTGTTATGTCCGAGACATAATGCTTCGCCTTGAAGCTTCTCTCTCTCTCTCTCTCTCTATTCCTCTCTCCCCTCTCTCCTTCTCTCCTCTCCCCGTCTATCCCTGTTATGTCCGAGACATAATGCTTCGCCTTGAAGCCTTTGTGCTTGTTTTTGTTTTTCATTTATTTGTTTTCTTCTCTCGGTACTTCTCTCTTTTTCCATATTTCTTTGCTTAAGAATGGAAACAGTTTTGAGGAAAACAAAAAGCTTATGATATAAAGAGGAAAATGTTTTTATCCTGTAATGATATTTGACGAAGAACAAACAAAAGTAAAGGATACGAGTGAGCGAGAGAGGAAGATGCAGAGAGAGAGAGAGAGAGAGAGAGAGAGAGAGAGAGAGAGAGAGAGAGAGAGAGAGAGAGAGAGAAAAGAGAAGCGAGCAGAAGAAGAAGAGAGAAAGAGAGAAGGGAGAGAGGATAGATTTGTAGTGCCATTCTGCTTGCACGTGTAGTGTAGGATAACCGGTGTTTCCCGCCAATTTGTATTTCAATTGAACTTTTCCATCGAAACATTTCGTTCTCTAACTCATGTTTACCCTTTCCATTGCCCCTATGGACAAAAGACGCAAGAATCTTACAGTGAATCCTTAGATCAAATGGATATTAATCCTACGCGATCATTTTCGATGGCGATGTGTGGCAATGGTAGCGGCGCCAGGGAGTCTGTTGTGACTGTACGAGAGATGTTTTTGCATCTGATCTGTGCAAAAAAACAAAAACAAAAAAATCCGTTACGCTCTCCTCTGGTGTTAGGATGTTTCGCGAGAGTCTTTGAAGATTCGTAGTTATCTAGATTGATTTTCCTACCACCAGAGGTCTCTTGATCACCTAAAATCTAAGCGTCAATTCCCTAATTAACTGAAAGAGCCGCGCAACGACCCTTACCTATTTTTTTTTTTTTTTTTTTTTTTTTTTTACCCTAGTAAGAGCCAGAAGACCCAACTGATTACCTATGGATTCTGTGTCCCTCGAAGCAAGCTGTTATCTATATCATATTGTATTTTAACTCCTAGGAAAAACTAACATTTGATTATAGCGACGAATCTTGCCACCCAATGTTATACATCCTATTTCCACTATATACCCTACTCACCGCCCGCTGGTTAATTGTCCACAATCCCCCACCTCCATCTGCTCTGCAGAATTTTTTACAGGTCGAACGAAATTAACGAAAATTTAGGAGATCCCCTACTGCACGTTTCCGGCCGCTCGCTCTCGGTGGTGCTTTTTGCTCCGCGGCGCCAGGTCGTCCTCAGAGCGATGGCCATCTTCCTTGCCTAACTGTTTATCCACGACGACATGGGAAGCAGAGTCTCCACTGTTGCCGTGGGTTGACAAAAAAACAACAACTATATAAATACCCAATAATGCCAACACTTCCTCAAGGGTGTCAGTCTTAACGGCACGGAATTTTATTAAAATAGGTAATTTTCATGTCCCTACGCTGTTTCTTTTTTTTTTTTTGTCTCTACCGAAAGCTTACTGAACCTTTCTTTTTCGTCTTTACCTCTCATCATTATTGTTGTTTATTATAATCATCCTCACCATCAATATCATCATTATTATTATTATTGTTATCTTCATTATTAATCTTAACATTATCATTATCAACATTATCGTTATTATTACTATCATTATTATTATCATCATTATCGTCATCATCATCATAATCATCATCATCATTATCATCATCTCCATCACCATCTTCACTGTCACCTTCATTTTCATCACTATCACCATCCCTATCATTATCGTCATCAACAGCGTCAACTGTTGCATCTTCATCTTCATTGTCATTATCCTCATTATCATCACCATCTTTACTTTTATCTTCATTATCATCTCCATTTCTATCTCCACATCTATCTTCATCTCCATCTTCATCATCCATCCTTTCTCTCTCTCTCTCTCTCTCTCTCTCTCTCTCTCTCTCTCTCTCTCTCTCTCTCTCTCTCTCTCTCTCTCTCTCTCTCTCTCTCTCTCTTTCTCTCTCTCTCTCTATCTCTCTCTCTTTCTTTCTCTCTCTCTATCTCTCTCTCTTTCTTTCTCTCTCTCTATCTCTCTCTCTCTCACTCTCTCTCTCTCTCTCTCTCTCTCTCTTTTTCTCTCTCTCTCCCTCTTTCTCTCTCTCTCTCCCTTCCTCTCTCACTCTCTTTCTCTCTCTCTCTGCTCTATCTCCTCTCTCGTCTCTAGCTCTCTCTTCTCTCTATCTCTCTCCCTCTATTTCTCTTCTCTCTCTCATCTCTCGGAGCGCTCGTCTGCCACTCGCATCTCTCTCTCTCACTAGAAACTCTCTCGCTCTCCTCTTTCATCTCTCTCTCATCTCTGTTATACTCTCTCTCCCTCTTTTCAAAATCGTCCTCTCTGCGTCTCTCCCTCTCCCCCCCTCTCTCTCACTCTATTCTCTCTCGCTCTCTCGCAACTCTTTCACTCATTTTTCTTTATCAACATAAATTAATGCATACCACACATAATGCCTTTCTCTCACTCAGAAAGGAAGGAAAGGGGAGAAAGGGAGTGAGTGAGTGAGAGAAAGAAAGGAAAAAAAAGGGGGGTGGGCAAAGGCAGAGAAGGGAGGCCTGGCGGCCTCACAAACGGCATAGGCCTAAGGCGAGGTATTTGGTCGTTGCTTACTGTCCCGTAGAAGTTCTCGGAATTGTCATGGACAGCGTCAATGTTGTCTTTGAAACGAACTCGTGTTTATATATATATATGATGTATTAATAAATATATAATAATATATTAGAATATATATATATATATATTAACTATAGTATATATATATATATATATATATATAAAATACATAGAAATAATATACTTATACATACATTATATATATATATATATATATATAAAGATTTAATATACTACATTATATACATATAAAATATATATATATATAAGTATATATAATATATATATATATATATAGCATAATATCTAATATATATAAGATATATGTATATATATATATATATATATATATATATATATATACATATATATATATAAAATATTTATATATATATATATATATAGAAATATATATATATATATATATATATCCTATTATATATGTGTTGCGTGCGTGTTGTGTGTGTGTGTGTTGTGTTGGTGTCACATATATTATATATGCATGTATATAATAATAAACAAAATACAAAAGGCTCGGTTTAATTCGAAGAGAGAGACAGAGAAAACGAGAGACAGCCAGTAACCGACCAGAGTGCGCAATGTTGCCCTGACGCGCGTGTGTCAAGGGGCGCCTGCAACAGCCCCTGGAGGCGGTTTACTATTTTACAATCTCAGTTTGCTGCGCACGTTGCGTAAAGACGTTTATGCTTCAGCTGTTGTTTTCCAGTGTTTTCATTATCATTATTAATCATAAACATCTTATTATCACTATTTCATTTTCATAATTATTACTATAATCATACATTGTGCTATTATATACCACTATCGATATAACATAGAATTTCTCATTATCATTTCCATCATTAGTAACAGTCAACATTGTTATCACACTATTATCCCTATTACCATTGTGATCAAATTGTTTCTCACATAACCTTTCTTCGCTTTATGCCGAGAATATTATGCGTCAAAGGATTCAACATCTTCATAACGATTCGCTGACGACCCCCCGTGGCCCCTCCATAAATCACGCCTTAGAATAGACAGATTCTCTTACAAGAAAAAACTAAGTAGTACCCAAGTTTCCGTCTACTCCATCTCCACTAACTTAGAACATCTTCCGCCCTGATAACATTCACTTGATTATTAGGCGAGAATAATTTCGACGGTGGTGATGCCTGTTGAATTGACAGAACCAGAGAAAAAATTGTCCATAAAACTTTCCGACAACACCGACCATTCTCGGCCAATGTTTCACCGTACCCAGTACGGTTCCTAGCAGTACTAACCAACCTGGCAGGTTGGACAACGAGAGCAAGTTAAGGTTAAGGATACTGAACACTTCCCCAAAACCCTTTTCCGACCCATATCAGACACAGAACTTTAATATCAATTACTTGGAAGGCCGACCACCAGCATCAGGACGCAAAACGTAATTACTGGCCTTGAATTGTCTAAGAAGAGTACCCAAGATCTTTCAAAATTGATACCATCTTTACAGAGTAGTAAAAGCGAAAGAAGAGGCCTCTTTATCAACACGAAGAAATCAAAGATTATGGTTATGACCAAAAAGCCAATAACCCCGAAAAGTGAATTCCTTCTAAACGGAGAAAGTATTACAACAAACTGAACATTTCGACTACCTTGGCAGTGTTGTAACGTCGGACTGCAGAAGCGACAAAGAAATTCGAAAAAGAATAGTCCTGGCGAAAAAAAAAAACATTTAAGGATAAGAAAAACCTCTTCACAGACAAGAAACTAAAAGCACAGAATTGTTAAATCAGACTTTTAAAAAGCTATCTGTTGGTCAACTTTTATTTGTATGACTGTGAAAAGCTGGACGTTAAACAACAACAGTAAGAAGACAAGGAAGAGGAAGACGGAGCTAAACATTGAGGAAAAGCCCAAGACGGCCTTTGCAGGCGACAATACCAAGGGAGCAAACGAGAGATACCAAAGGTAGGCCATTAACCCGAAAGGCTCAACAGAGAGAAAAAGGGGCGGGCGGGCTTATTATTCGGACGCAACAATAATATGCATGTATAATATATATAATTAGTTTTCATTTTTTTAATTTTATTTTTACATATTTTTTATAATTACCATTGTTATTATTATATTACAAGCGTCATCCTAACGACATGTGTCCCGAATGAAGTTCTCGAGGCTATTCTGTGGCGGCCGTCGCGATGGCTTTCCTCAAAGGATCCCCTGAGGCTTCCGTCTGTGGCGGCCGTCGCCGATGGCTTTCCCTTCTGTTGCCTCTAACAGATCCCTGAGCTGTTTCTGTGGCGCCGTCGCGAATGGCTTCACTCAAAGGATCCCTGAGGCTCCTCGTGGCGGCCGTCGCGTGATGGCTTTCCCTCAAAGGATCCCTGAGGTCTCCCTCTGAGGCGGCGCGTGCGATGGGACTTCCTCAAAAGGATCCCTGAGGCTCGCTTCCTCTGTGGGCGCGCCGTCGCGATGAGCTTGCCGCTCAAAGGATATTCCCTGAGGCTCCTCTGTGGCGGCCCGTCCCGCCGTGGTTCCTCTCAGAGATTTCCTCCGGCTGTTCCCCCTCCCTGTCCTCCATCTTCCTTCTTCCCCCTCCATTTTTCTCCCTTCTCCTCATCTGAGTTTTTCCCGGTCGGTCCTCAATCGTACTTTTATTTCCCATGACCTTCGAAATGTAAAAGTCCTTATGAACTGCAATCCGCAGTCCGAAGAAGAATCTCACTCCTCCAAGAAGGATCATCATCACCTTGAGCCCTCCAGTTTCATCGGGATAAAACCACCAAAACTAAGGCATTCCGCGCTCTCGCGGCGCGAACGCTTTGAATGTGTCAAATCTGTGGCTTTTGTAAACTTAACGCTGGAGGCATCATAAAAGGTTCGCGTTATCCTCTCCCCATCACAGTCTCGCACGCAAAGGCAACACAGCTCTTTAGTCGAGGCTCATGGGGCCGATAATGTATACTTTTCGGATCCGGTGTCGGATCGTCCATCCGCCCACGTCTTTTCCTTGGATATTAACGTATTGTCCCTTTGGTAAGTTGTGCAAACATTCCAGCCTCTGACAACCTCCACGCATGATT
>NW_028234441.1:12782229-12784729 GCF_977035675.1 Penaeus japonicus
GGATACCACGTGCGAATGCATTCCTTTGAATCTAATTCTTAGTAAATAGATGGAAGAAACATTTACGTAACGGCACATGAGGTTAAAATAAATAAGTAATCTAAGCATGTGATGACTCCCCCCCCCCCCAAAAAAAAAAAAAGATAAAATAAAGTGCATCACTCAAATCATTGCACTGCATTTCTAGCCTTTGCTTTGTGTCGCTTATTTTGAGTCTATAACTTTTTTTTTTTCATTTAATTCTCATGTTAAACTTTGAATAGGAAGACTTTTAATATAATTTAATTTTCATGGGATTTTTTCTTTTCGTTTCTTTCGTTTTTATTAATGTGAGACTTTTTTTTTACTTGAATGATCATTTAAAATATTTCTCTAGCAATTTTGACAATAATCTTTGAAACATCCAGGCCATAGATTATTATTATTCTATGAGATAAATTTAAACTTTTTATTTTCTTGATTAATCCCCATTAAATGGACATTGAAACAAATTCGTCAAAGTACTTTTAGTACGATTAGTCAAATTAGAGAAATTATGATCTCATCACCATCATCATCATCATCATTACTATCATTATCATCATCACCATCATCATTATCATCACCATCATCTTCACTACAATTATCATCATCACCACCACCACAATTATCATCATCATCATCTTCTTCAACATTATCACCATCATTATCATTAGCATCATCATCAATATCATCATAATCTTCCTCACCATCGCCAGAATGATCATCTTCAACATCATTATCACCATCATCATCACCATCATTATCGTCAATATCATTATCATCATCATCATCATCATCTTTATCATCATCATCATTACCATCATCATCATTATCATCATCAACATTACCATCATCATCATCATTACCATCATCATCATCATCATTACCATCATCATCATTATCATCATCACCATTACCATCATTATCATCATTATCATCATCATTATTATTATCACCATCATTACCATCATCATCATTACAATCATCATCATCACCATCATCATCATCATCACCACCATCATCATCATCATCATCATTATTATTATCATCATCATCATCATTACCATCATCATCATTATTATTATTATCATTACCATCATCATCATCACCATCATCATCATCATCACCATCATCATCATCACCATCATCATCACCATCATCATCATCATTACCATCATCATCATCATTACCATCATCATCATCACCATCATCATCATCATCATCATCACCATCATCATCATCACCATCATCACCATCATCATCACCATCATCATCATCACCATCATCATCATCATCACCATCATCATCATCACCATCATCATCATCACCATCATCATCACCATCATCATCATCACCATCATCATCACCATCATCATCATCACCATCATCATCATCACCATCATCATCATCATCACCATCACCATCATCATCATCACCATCATCATCATCACCATCACCATCATCATCATCACCATCATCATCATCATTACCATCATCATCATTATCATCATCATTACGCTTCAAATGTGTCGTTGCGTCATCTTGAAATATGCAATAGCACATGTTTTTACGACATGATGAGAGTAATTGCTTGCAATATTGTCCTTGTTCTTCTCTCTCCTTCTCTATTTGTTTCTTTGACTCGATCTCTCTATCAATTTATTTGTTTGTTTGATTATAGATACATGACCAGACGGAAATACAAAGAGATTTGCATACATTTATGTTAGATGCGTGTGATAGGAAATCTCTCTCTCTCTCTCTCTCTCTCTCTCTCGCTCTCTCTCTCTCTCTCCTTCTCTCTCTCTCTCTCTCTCCTTCTCTCTCTCTCTCTCTCTCTCTCTCTCTCTCTCTCTCTCTCTCTCTCTCTCTCTCTCTCTCTCTCTCTCTCTCTCTCTCTCTCTCTCTCTCATTTTCCTTTTGTTCATAGATTAATGCATACGTATATCCATGTGATTTAATATCATTCATAAAGAATTGGTTGTATTAGAGCAATGGAAGTGTTAAAAGTCACAGACATTCTCTTGCATTATCCCTTTCCTTCGCTGTTCTTTTCTTCCTCTTCCTTTTTCAACCCCTTGGGCTCTGGGGGGAGGGGGGGGGGGGGGTTTGGAGGGAGGGGGGTATAAATATAACAATAGTTGCATGTGTGTGCGTGTGTGCATGCCGTGTGTGAAAAGGCGACCCTGACACTACTGCGCAGGCGTCAAGCCGATGCCAATATCCTTACTCGTGAATATCTCTTTGATAAATACACCATATAATGCAACTGAAAACTTCCTCTTGGAATAACACTAGGAAGACTGCTATTTATTGTTGAATACTTATCCTTACATGTATACGAATACTACGCTAGCCTGTCATATTAATTCGTAAATAATTAATATACTCGACCCTTTTTGGATGCAAGCACTGTGTTCGAAGGGATGCAGTCAATTCAATCTTGCATGCATGTGTTGACAAATACCGACCGCTGCCA
>NW_028234441.1:12792229-12794729 GCF_977035675.1 Penaeus japonicus
ATAAAATCAAACGCTTTCGTATTTCTTAAGACTTTAATTTATGGACACACTATCCATCTGTACGCCTTTAATCTAAGCTACGAACGCTGAATACTATTTTCTTTTTCAAACCCCAATTTGATTTAGCTGTTATTTGCAGCAACTTCACGATGTAATAAAAGCCGCTTACCAGTGACCCTTAACTTAAAAGTTCACTTAATTAAGAACACTTGGACAAGCGATTGTTGGGCCGTTTCAACTCCCTATTATCAGTTATTAAACTATTTTTCTTCCAGTCATTAATTAGATGAATCAGATTAATAACGTACTTTTTTTTCTTTTCTTTTTCTTTTTTTTTTGTGTCAGTGTTACAGAATTCAAAGAAAACAAAAGTGATTTGTTCTGTTCATTGAAAACGTAAGATGTATAAGGGGAACTTATACATCTCATTACATTTGATTCCCCCAGCATCAAAAAGAGATAACTTGGAAGACGCAAAAAATGAGCTGATAGAATTAAAAAAGACAGGTTGCTTAAAAATGTGGGAGGGGGAGGGGAGCTGAATGGGGATGTCATCATCATATGATGTAATATGTATTGGTCTCCTAACTCGCTGTTGAGTTGGCAAAGAGAATGCATATGTTAAATAGTGCAAGGGATGATAATCTCTGTTGTCTAGTACCAACTCTCGCTTGCCGACAGTAGTGCTGAATTTTTTCACAGGTTTTAGAGACGCAGAATGGAATTGAAATTGGTCTAGATCCGTCGGGTTATGGGAAAGGAATGGTGGTTGTCTGTTTCCAGAAGGGAGGCAGATAGCCTTGAAATATCCTCATAATAACAGTGTATCAATGTGTATCATATTGTCTTCACTATTATGTGAGTTATATACATTGGTAATGGTGATAGTTTTACCATCAAGAAATGCCACATAATGTACGTGTGTGTGTGTGTGTGTGTGTGTGTGTGTGTGTGTGTGTGTGTGTGTGTGTGTGTGTGTGTGTGTGTGTGTGTGTGTGTGTGTGTGTGTGTGTGTGTGTGTGTGAAAACAAAACAAAGGAAACACAGGAAAACACACGAATATGCTGAAGGCCTTTTCGCTTTACTACTTCCATCATTATTTTGCCGCCCACAACGTGTCGCCAATGGTCGGCCTCGAGGATCTCCATGAAGAGCTGGCCAAGGACTGCTGGCAGTGGAGAGCCCATCGCAAGTCCTTGAATCTGTTCCTACTCATCGCCACGGAACTCGAACACAGGCGGATGAGGGCGATGTAGTCATCCGTCGGCAGAGGGAGCAGGTCCTCATCCAGTCGTTCCGTCGCTCGTCTAGCTGCTTCGATGGCTTCGTTGACGGGCGCGTTGGTGAAAAGCGATTTGACGTCGAAGCTTACAAGTTTTTGCACCTCACTCGTATGCCTCGGAGTTTGGCCATCATGTAGTTGGATAGATGGATAGATGGCCGCCACCGATGGAGTTGAGGGCGGCTGAAAGAGGTGCTGCAAACCTTTTTGCCAGACGATGGGGGTCGCTCCCGGTCATTGGTAATGGGTCTCATGAGGTTTCCTTCCTTATGGGTTTTGATGTCAGCCCGGATCGTCTCCTCGAGTAGGTGGAGTAAAGACTTCCCCTTCTCCGAACCTCTGAGGATCTTCCTTACTGCCCTGTTAAACTCTCTGGATTTTCCCTCCGCGTTTCATCTCCGGCTTTTCCTAGAAGTATGGGAATCCGAGAGCAGTACCTTCATTTATTCAAAATAGTCAGTTGAATTCATAATCACTGCTCTACTACCCTTATCATCCGGGGCAGTGATTATGGGATCGTCTCTGCCTAATTCCTGTAAGGCCTTCGGTGGCAGGAGTGGCAGGCTCCCGTCTTTTGGCAACTCCACAAGTCACAACGGCTTGCAAGAAGCCTCTTGGAATCAATAATGTCAGCCATACCTTTCCTTGTATGTATATATATATATATATATATATATATATATATATATTATATATATATATATATATATATATATATATATATATATATATAAATTTATATAAATAGATATATATATATATATATAATTATATATATATATTTATATTTATGTGTGTGTGTGTGTGTGTGTGCTGTTGTGTGTGTGTGTGTAATATATATATATATATATATATATTATATATATATATATATATTATATATATATAAATGATATATATATATATATTTATATATATATATTTTATATAAGATTTATTTATATATATATAAAACAGATTTTAAATATCTTAGAATATATATATATATAATCTATATATATATATATATATATAGATATATATATTATATATGGTGAGGTTCTACCCATAATTCAGTATATCTATATTTAAAAAGTGTAAAGGCGCGTTTTAGGTAAACTTAGAATACATAAAATAATACTAGAAATGAATCACATGCAAAACATGGGCACATAAAAGACTTAAAACAGGAAAGCAAGAAAAAGGGAAAGAAGGAATCGGTGGGGAAACGAGACGAAA
>NW_028234441.1:12834729-12852229 GCF_977035675.1 Penaeus japonicus
CTGAAAATGTCTTTGCACTCATGCATTTCTTATCATGTCCAACATCCAATGAGTTATTAAAAACAAATAGATTTCTAGCAACATCCTTTTTTTCTACTTCTGCATTATCCAAGTACAGTACTTCATTTAAACACAACATTCCTTAAACCTACACTCGTATTCTGAGACACACATCCATTGCTCCTTTCTTACGTTTATTCATACACACTTATTTCATGGAGCACTACGAATTGCACCCAACACAAAATAAACACACACTATCCAAATCACATCAACAGAGCTTTTCCCGGTAATCATGGCATGTGGCACTGCACAGAAAAAACACACCACACAAACAAGCTACATGGATTCAGATTACTGGAGAGGTAGGGGGGATGGGCGCAAATACATCTTTTACGCTAGGAAGAACATGTGACACTAATCAAAAGACAAACAAACAAAAACAAAACAAAAAGCAGAAATGTAACCCTGGCCTGCAGCAAGTTAGACATGGCCATGTCCTGCTGGGTTGACAGAATAAGCGTGTTCTCTGATGATCATGATCCAAGAACACCTCCCTCCCCACTCTCTAAAAAGTACGTACTGGAGTGCAAATGTGTGAAATACAAACACAGGATAATGAGCAGCCCATGAATGAATATAACACATCTCAAACAACAAGGACTCCAGGACATGACACACGTCTGTGGATACACTAAGGCAAACCACATGGTTGCTTGAGGCTAAAGAGGCTGGGGAGGACACAAGACCAGGGGCAGGGAGCTTAAGGACGGGGACATGGGACACAAGGGCAGTAACAGGACATTTCATGGAGCCTAAAAGGAAAGGGAGTCACAAGGCAAGAAACATAAATCGCAAATACAGAGAACGCTGGGGGAGAGGGAGGAAAAAAGGGATTAAAAATATAGCTGCATAACAAGGAGTGGGGAAAGGGAGGGGAGGGGAGGGGAGGGGAGGGGCAGAGGAGGACAGAGAGAAAGGAGATGGGGGAGGAGGAGGAGGAGGAGGAGGAGGAGGAGGAGGAGGAGGAGGAGGAGGAGGGGGGGAGGAAGAGGAGGAGGAGGAGGAGGGGAGGAGGAGGAGGAGGAGGAGGAGGAGGAGGAGGAGGAGGAGGAGGAGGAGGAGGAGGAGGAGGAGGAGGAGGAGGAGGAGGAGGAGGAAGAGAGAAGGAAGAGGAGAGGGAGGGAGGGGAGGGAGGGGGGGGGGGGGGGAGGAGGAGGAGGAGGAGGAGGAGGAGAAGAAGGAGGGGGGAGGAGGGGGAGAGGGAGGGGGGAGGAGGAGGAGGAGGAGGAGGAGGAGGAGGAGATGGAAGAGAGTGAGATGGGGGGAGGAGGTGGAGGAAGAAAGTGAGATAGATATAGGAGGAGGAAGAAAGTGAGATAGGAGGAGGAGGAGGAGAAGGAGGAGAGGGAAGAAAGTGAGGAGGAGGAAGAAAGTGAGATAGGAGGAGGAGGAGGAGGAGGAGGAGGAGGAGGAGAACATGGAGGAGGAGGAGGAGGAGGAGGAAAAGGAGGAGAGGGAAGAAATTGAAATGGAGGGAGGAGGAAAAAAGTGAGATAGGAGGAGGAGGAGGAGGAGGAGGAGGAGGAGGAGGAAAACATGGAAGAGGAGAGAGAGGAGGAGGAGAAGAAGGAAAAATGGAAGAGGAGAGAGAGGAGGAAGAGAAGAAGGAAAACATGGAAGGTGGAGGTGGAGAATGCAAGAGGGAAACAGTAAAAAAGATGCAGAAATCTAAATATAAGACTAAGGTGGCAATCTTAAAACTGGACGGGAGTAGGAGACTTAAATTGATTGAGGGGTTGGGTGGAGGTGGGGGGGAGGTGGGTGGAGGTGGGGGGGAGGTGAAGAAGGGTGAAGGGAGGAGAAAAGGAGGGAGGCACAGATGAGGATGATGGGAGACTGGGGCAGAGTAGAGGTGTGGGCCAAGGGGTGAAAGGGGGGGGAGGGGGGGTTGGCAAGGTATCTGCTGACCTAAAGAATGCAGCACTTGTGTTTTTTCCTCTTGCCGGGATCTTTGCCTTTTCCATTGGTGTTCTTATTGTCTTCTAATTTGCAAGCACGAATCTCTCGCATCAAATCAAAGAATACCTGTAGGGTGTGGGAGATGGGCCATTAGACGAGACACTATTCACACAATAAAGGTCACTGACAAACACACGTCCCAAGCTCACTAAACTAGACTTTGTGGTGAGTGACATCTGCTGCTGGACCTCAATGTTAGTCAAAAATCAATCGGAGTGAGTCTCGGGAGGCAGGCACGTTTCCCGATATGTGTTGTAAAAAAATGAAATGTCCGGAAATGAACTGGGGGGAAATCACACTAAAAAATCATTTGACACAAACCCGTTTGTTTTTTTTGTTCTTTCTTTCTTCCCTTTTTTTTTTTCTTTTTTTTGGAGGGGGGGGCCCATGTATACCAAACAAGAGATAATGTAAGTATTGAAAAAAAAAAGAAAGGGAAGTGGTATGTAAAGGGACACAGAGTGATGACAAACAATACAAGAAGAAAAAAAAGAAAATTTACATGCTAATAAGTAACCACACATGAACACTTGTAGGTCTGAGGATCCTTGAATAATCCCTCTACTTTAATCAGTCTGTTTCTATCATGTATGAGATAATAATGCTTGTAAATGATAACATTGAAAAAGACAACAACACTATAATAATGTAAACAAAGAAACAACCCTTATCATGAGACTAAACCACATTAATTCTTTATTCCCCTGAGATATAAACAACTTAATGGAAAATAGAGATATGCCTTTGGAGCCTTCATCTGCAACCTAATTTCAGCTCCAAATTACTATCAATGCAAATCATGATCCCCATAAATTGACTAAACTATGTTGATTAAAGAGAAACACAGTTTAACCCTTATAATAAATCCTATTCTGCATAACTTTTGAAGAGATTAGTGTCTGGACATCCATACTACCCTCTTAAATGGAAAGAGTAAATGACAACTTGACTGCCGACATCCATCCCTCTGCAGATGTGTGGAGCAAAATTAACAAGACAAGCTAAAAACAAGGTCAAAGAAGCAAGGTTGAAAGTGAGGTCTTCACAAACCAAAATATAACAGTCTTTAACTTGACATAATCATAAACATCACTAGGTAATCACCCTTACAGCCAACTACAAGCTGGTAATGATGAGATGAACATAAAAGCTATGTACACCACCAAATCATACATAATATTCTAAATTAAGCATCCAATAATTCTTAATTACATGGGTAATGTACTACCCACAGCGGATTGGGGATTTTCTTTTTCTATCACTCAAGTCAAAAGGGACACTTTTATTCTGTACTTTACTTATTTTGGCAATGATCACTTACAACCCTAGCGTCCAGACCATTTCATCTCGTTCTATAGGCTATCTTTCCCCTCCATATTCAGTTGACTTGTATGAAGCTACATTGAAAGCAAATTCAACGAGCATAACAGAAGCAATACAGACACTATTGAACCAGCTTAAGAATGCAAGCAGATCTATTGGGTTTAAATATGCCTCAGAATTCTTGCCCTATTCAAATGATCTATCGCATTATAAAATAAAAAAATAAAAAAATTGTAAAAAAAACAAAAAAACAGACGGGAATAAGATGAGAAGAGATAAGGATTTATTCTTCACTCGTTAAAAAAGGGGGATGGGGGCATTCAAGTTAAAAACAAAACAAAACAAAGAAAATGCTGTTTATATCATCTTCTCCTTAAAGTAACCAAGCTCAGCAAGTGTAATCTTTCTCCGTCTCTCTCCTGCCAGCACCAACCTCCTCCTCTTTCCTCACCTTATCGACGTTGGCGCGCGTCTTGGCCGAGGTTTCAACGTATGGCACCCCCCACTGGCTGGCACGGTTCTTGGCATCCTCTTCTCTCACTTTCCGGCGCTCGTTCAGGTCAGCCTTGTTGCCCACAAGCAGGAATGGGATGTGGTCGTCGTTCTTCACGCGCAGGATCTGCTCCCTGAAAGGATAATGGAGAAGGAGGGGAAATGAAAATGGTGCTTTGTAAACAGAATAATTTTATCCATGAGAATATCACTAACCCCTAGAAATGACATTAAAGTATATCAAAACCAAAATACAATAGCAATTCTACTAACAATGAAAAAAAAGAGACAACTAAAAAAAAACAAGTGCCTTCCCCACCCCTCAACCCCCGCCCATCTCATCACCCCGAGCACCTCAATCCACATTTTCCTCTGAGCACCTGTATGAGGTCGTTGAAAATGAGCAATTGCCACTTACCTGAAGAGCTCGGTGGCCTGGAAGGAGTCGTCCTCTGTGATGGAGAACACGCACAGGAAACCTTCGCCCGACCTGTCCGTTGAGGAATCACATTAGGTAATCTATGTGAACCAAATTTTTGATAATATTCAACAATGCCAAAAAAAGATTACTTGCATGTATGATTAATTGAAAGGACTGTCAATATAATGGATTATCAGCTGGAATAATGTCACAGTATCAGTACAACAAAGGCCCATATAATAATATCACACACTCCAAAACCATAAGTAAAAAAAAATCATAACCTCATCAAAAGCAAAACAACAGCAACAAAAACACATGCTCCTCTTTGCCATAGAAACTCTCTCTCCCTTTGCACTCTCCCCCTCACTCTCCTTTTCCTCTCCCTCCCCTTCCCCTATTCCCCTCTCCTTCCCCTACCCCTTAGGAGGAGGAGGAGGAGGAGGAGGAGGAGGGAGAGGAAGAGGGAGGAGGGGGAGGAAGAGGGGGGAGGAAGAGGGAGGAGGAGGGGGAGGAAGAGGGAGGAGGAGGGAGGAAGAGGGGGGAGGAAGAGGGGGGAGGAAGAGGGAGGAGGAGAGGGAGGAGGAGGGGGAGGAAGAGGGAGGAGGGGGAGGAAGAGGGAGGAGGGGGAGGAAGAGGGGGGAGGAAGAGGGAGGAGGTGGGGGAGGAAGAGGGAGGAGGAGGGGGAGGAAGAGGGAGGAGGAGGGGGAGGAAGAGGGAGGAGGAGGGGGAGGAGGAGGAGGATCAGAAGCAGGTTTACAGTCTCACCCAATTCCCTCACTCCCTCTCCCCTTCCCCCTATCCTCTCTCCCTATACTTACCCTCCTTTCCCCTACCCCCTATCCTAGCCCCCCTACCTTACCCCTTGCCATACCCCCTATCCTCACTCTCCCCTCCCTACCCACCCTCACCCTCACCCCCTCCCCACCTCATCTCCGCCTCACCCCTCACCCCATTCTACCCCTCCCCCCTACCCTATCCTCCCCCCTCCCCCCTCACCCCCATTCTACCCCTCCCCCTTACCCCATTCTACCCCTCCCCCTTACCCCATTCTACCCCCCCCCCCTATCCTCACCTGAAGTAATTATCCCTGATGGCCGCGTAGTCCTCCTGGCCCGCCGTGTCGAGGATGTCGATCTGCACCTCCTCGCCATCGAGCACGACCTTCTTGCGGTAGCTGTCGGCCTTGGTGGGCTCGTAGTCCTCCACGAACTGTTGCGGGGGGAAACACTTGTTAATGATGATGATGATGATGATGATGATGATGATGATGATAATAATAATAACAATAACGATAATTATGGTAATAATGATGATGATGATGATTAATAATTATAATAATAATAATAATTAATAATAATAATAATAATAATAATAATAATAACAATAACGATAATTCTGGTAATAATGATGATGAAGATGATTATTAAAAATGACAATAATAATAATAATAATAATAATAATAATAATAATAATAATAACAATAACAATAACAATAATGATAATGATAATGATAATGATGATGATGATAATAATAATAATAAGAAGAAGAAGAATAAGAATAATAATAACAATAACGATAATTCTGGTAATAATGATGAAGAAGATGATTAACAATAATAACAATAATAATAATAATAATAATAATAATAATAATAATAATAATAATAACAACAATAACAATAATTCTGGTAATAATGATAATGAAGATGATTAATAATAATAACAATAATAATAATAATAATAACGATAATTCTGGTTATAAGGACAACGCCAACACTAATACCAATGACCAAGAAGAAGAAGAGCCACACCGCAGCCGCAGTCCACACGTGAGGACAATCCCAGCGCGCCTCTGCACTAATCCGCTCGCACACCGACCCTCCCCCCCACCCCCCCCCCGGCTTAATGGCTCGCGTCGTTACTGCAATCATTTCTCCATCAATCAATCAGTCAATCAATCCATCCATCCATCAACCACGCGCTCCAAATCACCGGACACAGTAGGGTTGAGGCGACAGTCAATCCGATTCGGAGACACTGTGTTCCTCCTTTGGAAGAATCGTTTCCCCTTACTCTACCCTACCCCCTATTCTTACCCCCTCTCCCCTACCCACTACCCTCACCCCCTCCTCCCTACCCCCTGTCCTCACCCCCTC
Organism: Penaeus japonicus; assembly: GCF_977035675.1. Taxonomy (NCBI): domain Eukaryota; kingdom Metazoa; phylum Arthropoda; class Malacostraca; order Decapoda; family Penaeidae; genus Penaeus; species Penaeus japonicus. Next base: position 12,841,147 of record NW_028234441.1, read on the forward strand.
TACATTACTCCCTATCCTCATCCCCTCTACCCTACCCACTACCCTCACCCCCTCCTCCCTACCCCCTCCTCCCTACCCCCTGTCCTCACCCCCTCTACATTACTCCCTATCCTCATCCCCTCTACCCTACCCCCTATCCTCACCCCCTCTACCCTGCCCCCTATCCTCACCCCCTCCTCCCTACCCCCTATCCTCACCCTTCCTCCCTACCCCCAATCCTCACCCTCTCCTCCCAACCCCCTATCCTCACCCCCTCATTCCTACCCTAACAGCGGAAATGATAATAATATATAAATAATTTCAACAAGTTGAAAAACAAAGACGAAAAGCGACTTAATTAAAACATGACAACGAAGAAAGAAATGAAATGCGACCAGAAAAGAAGACGAAGAGGAAGAGGAAGAGAAAGAGGAAGAGGAAGAGGTAGAAAATCAAGAAGACCTTCCAGATTCTCATCCACGTGAGACCCTGACCTCTGGAGGGGCGAACGGAGGGTGGGAGAGAGAGGTGGGCATGGGAAAAGGAGTGGGAGGGAGAGGGAGGAAGGAAAGGAGGGAGGGAGGGAGGGAGGGAGGGAGGGAGGGGGGGGGAAGGAGGGAGGGAGGGAGGGAGGGAGGGAGGGAGGGAGGGAGGGAGGGAGGAAAGGAGAGAGGGTAGAAGGGGTGGAGGAAAGGAGGGGGGAGTAGTAAGAAGAAGGGGAGGGGGAAGGAGGAGAAGAGAGAATTGAAGGCATATGAAGATGAGGGGAGAGAGGGCGGGATGAATGTGGGAGATGATGGGAGGGAGGGAGAGGTGAGGGAAGGGAAAGGGTATTGAATAAACAGGAGAGATCGGGGAGAGATGAAGGAGAGGGAAAGAAGAGGGAGAGGAAGAGAAGAGAGGAGAGGAAGGGGCCAAAAGGGAGGTGGCACTAAGTGACTCCCGCAATTAACGGTCACAAAGCGCAGGTTAACTCTCCCACGCAGCTCCTTACAGAAGAGCGGGAGAAGAAAGTGAGGAGAGAGGGAGGGAGAAAAGGAGGGAGGAAGGGAGAGAGGGAGAGAGGGAGGGAGAGAGGGAGGGAGGGAGGAAGAGAGAAAGAGAGAAAAAGAGCGAAAAAGAGAGAAAAAGAGAGAGAGGGAGGGAGAGAGAGAAAGAGAGAGAGAAAGAGAGAGAAAGAGAGAGAAAGAGGAGAGCGAAAGAGAGAGAAAGAGGAGAGCGAAAGAGAGAGAGAGAGGAGAGCGAAAGAGAGAGAAAGAGGAGAGCGAAAGAGAGAGAAAGAGGAGAGCGAAAGAGAGAGAAAGAGAGAGAAAGAGGAGAGAGAAAGAAATAGAGAGAGAAAGAGAGAGGAGAAAGAAGAGAGAGAGAGAGAGAGAGAGAGAGAGAGAGAGAGAGAGAGAGAGAGAGAGAGAGAGAAGAAGAGGAGAGAGAGGAGAAGAGAAAGAGAGAGAGAGAGAGAGAGAGAGAGAGGAGAGAGAGAGAGAGAGAGAGAGAGAGAGAGAGAGAGAGAGAGAGAGAGAGAGAAAGAGAAGAGAGAGAGAGAGAGAGAGAGAGAAGGAGAGAGAGAGAAAGGGGGAGAGAGAGAGAGAGAGAGAGAAAGAAAGAAAGAAAGAAAGAGAGAGAGAAAGAAAGAAAGAGAGAAAGAAAGAGAGAGAGAAAGAAAGAAAGAGAGAGAGAAAGAGAGAGAGAAAGAAAGAGAGACAGAGAGAGAGAGAGAAAGGTCGAAGTGGAGTGTAGCAAAGAACCTGGGCACAGGAAACAAACAAGCGAATAAACAAACAAGAAGAGAAAAGAGCGCCAGAGCCAGAGGAACACAACCGAACAAAGTCAACACGACTAAGACACCACCACAACACCACCACCACCAAATGGCGACAAAAAGGGCCGGCAAACTACGACCTCGCCACAACAGGAGGCGTCAGACACACACACAGCAATGTACTCAAACAATCAGACAGGTTATAAATAAATATATATATATATATATATATATATATATATATATATATATATATATATATATATATATATATAAAGAGAGAGAGAGAGAGAGAGAGAGAGAGAGAGAGAGATTAATAGGTATGTAGGTTGGGATGGATGGATGGATGGATGGATGGATGGATGGATGGATAGGGAGTGAGTTAGTGAGTGAATGAGTAAGTGAGAGTGAGAGGGATAGGAAGAGGGAGAGGGAGGGAGAGAGACAGAAAGAGAGAAAGAAAGGGAGGGAGGGAAGAGAGGGTTAGGAAGAGGGAAGAGAGGGAGGGAGAGAGACAGACAGAGAGAAAGAAAAGGGAAGGGAGGGCGGGAAGAAGGGAGATAAGAGGGAGGAAGAGGGAAGTAGAGGGATAGGAAGAGGGAGAGGGAGGGAGAGAGACAGAAAGAGAGAAAGAAAGGGAGGGAGGGAAGAGGGAGAGAGAGGGAAAGAGAAGGAGGGAAGGAAGGAGGGAGAGAGGGAGAGAGAGAGAGAGAGAGAGAGAGAGAGAGAGAGAGAGAGTGAACTAGACAGAGAGAGCGTACGAGAGGTGAGCGAATGAGAGAGAAAGAGAGAGAAAGATGAGAGAGAGAGAGGAGAGGAGAGAAGAGAGATGAGAGAGGGGAGAGAGAGGGAGAGAGAGGAGAGGAAGAGAGAGATGCTGAGAGAAGAGAGCGAGGAGGACGAGAGAGAGAGAGGAACGAGAGGAGGAGAAGAGATGGAGGGCGGAGCATGGAGAGAGCGAGGGGGGAGAGAGCCGGAGAGTTGGCAGAGAGAGAGAGAGAGAGAAGGGGGGGAGGTAGAGAGAGTGTGCGTATTTGCCATCTTACCAGATAAAACACTGAATAACAAAATAACGCAGTAAATGAGCTCACTGGCAACCCACTGCGCGCACGACTGAATGATGAATGCGGGAAAATGACATGCAAAGCAAATGGATGGGGGGAGGGGGGGGGGAGGGGGCGAGGGAGAAGTACATGCACGAAGACATAGGCGGGAGTGTGCCCTCGGCCGCCACTGCCATGCAATCCTCTTCTTCACTAATTCATTCACTCATTCGCTTGCATTCAAGAAAAGAAAGGAGAAAAGAGATGCTGGAGTGGGGGGAGGAGGGAGGAAAGGGAGATGGAGTGGGGGATGCGGAGGGGGGGGAAGTGAGGGGGAGGGAGGGGAGGGAAAAGGAGAAGTGGGGATGAATGAGCTGGAGAGGGAGAGGAGTAGTAATAGTTAAAGTTATTATTAAGTAAGGGAGGGGAAAGCGGGAGAAAGAGAGAAGGGGAGGGGGAGCGGGAGTGGGGGGGATGAGGGAAGGGGAGGGGAGGAGAGGGGAGAGAGGGAGGGGGAGAGGGGGGGTGAGGGGAAAGGGGGAGGGCGAGGGAGTGATGGAGGGAGGGGGAAGAGGGAGGAGGGGGAGGGAGAGGGGAGGGAGGGGGAGGGGGAGGGGGGAGGGGGGGGGGAGGGGGAGGGGGAGCGGGGGGGGGAGGGGGGGGGGGAGAGGGGGGGGGGGGGGGGGGTGAGGGGGGAGGGGGGGGGGGGGGAGGGGGGGAGAGGGGGGGGGGGGGGGGGGGGGTGGGGGGGGGGTGGGGGGAGGGAGAGGGGGGGGGGGGGATGGGGGGGGAGGGGGGGAGGGGGGGGAGGGGGAGGGGGGGGGGGGGGGGGGGGGGAGGGGAGGGGGGGGTGGTGGTGGTGGGGGGGGGGGGGGAGGGGGGGTGGGGGGGGGGGGGGGGGGGGGGGGGGGGGGGGGGGGGGGCGTGGGGGGGGGGGGGGGGGGACGGGGGGGGGGGGGGGGGGGGGGGGGGGGGGTGGGAGGAGGGGGGGGGGGGGGAGGGGGGGGGGGGGGGGGGGGGGGGGGGGGGGAGGGGGGAGAGGGGGGGGGGAGGGGGGGGGAGAGAGGGGGGGGGAGGGGGGGGAGAGGGGGAGGGGGGGAGGGAGGGGGGGGGGGGGGGGGGGAGGGAAAAAAGGGGGGGGGGGGAGGGAGGGGGGGGGAAGGGGAGGGGGGGGGGGGGGGGGGGGGGGGGGGAGGGAGGGGGGGGGGGGGGGGGGGGGGGGGGGGGGGGGGGGGGGGGGGGGGGAGAGGGGATGGAAAGCGATAGCAAGAGAAGCAAAAGAACAGGACAAAGAGAGAGAGAAATATACAAAGAAAGAAAAGCACAACAACAACAACAACAACAACAACAACCAAGCGAAAACCAAGAAAGAAAAGAAAAGAAAAAAAAAAAAGAAAAAAAAAATGCAACCGTACTCAAAAGGCCAAGAAGACAGACACCACGACAACTCACAAACAATGAGATCCTGAACCGATTAAAAAGAAAAAAAAAAAGAGAGATAAAAAAACATAACAATAAAATAAAAAACAGCTAATTACCCTCTTCCGCTCATTGTAAGAGGATACAAACCGCGAGGAGGGTGAGGGAAGGAGGGAGGCCAGAGAGAAGATAAACAAAAGGAAGAAAGGTACCGGGTGAGGGGGAGGGAGAGAGAGAGGGAGAGAGGGAGGGGGAGAGGGAGGGAGGGAGAGAGGGAGGGAGGGAGGGAGGGAGGGAGGGAGAGAGGGAGGGAAGGGAGGGAGGGAGGGAGGGAGGAAGAGCAGGAGGGAGGGAGGGAGGGAGGGAGGGAGGGAGAGAGGAAGGGGGAGGAGAGAGGAAGGGGGGGAGAGAGAGGGAAGGAGAGGGAGGGAGGGAGGGAGGGAGGGAGGGAGGGAGGGAGGGAGGGAGGGAGAGAGGGAGGGAGAGAGGGAGGGAGGGAGGGAGGGAGGGAGGGAGAGAGAGGAGAGAGAGAAGAGAGAAGGGAGAAGAGAGAAAGAGAAAAAGAGAAAAAAATGAGAAAGAGAAAAAGAGAAAAAAGCGAGAAAGAGAGATCGAAACGCAACGTTGACACGAGGCCCTATTGCAACGTGTCTGCGATGATGAATATGGGTTGTGAATGGTCGGCCGGCCCGGAGGGAGACGGGAGAACTCAGCTACGAAGATCGACACACACAGACGGTCTTGTAGATGGGGGGCCCGCGGGGGACCGGGGACTGGAGAACCTTCTTTTACAGCTAATATGTATATACCCAGGCGCAGCCTCGTTTTTTTACCGTGTGTGTTTTTGTCCCTGTGTATGTATATGTGTTATTGGACTGTACATTGTCACATGTGTATATGTTTTGTTGTAACTGTGCGTTATGTATGTGTATATGTGTATATGTGTATATGAGTATTCGTGTGTATATGTATGTATATGTATGTATGATTGTATGTATGCGTGCATTTATGTGTGCATTTATGTGTGTGTATATATATGTAAATGTGTGTGTATGTATATGTATATGTATATATGTATATATGTATGTATGTATATATGTATGTATGTATATATGTATATGTACGTATATGTATGTATGTGTATATATATATATATATATATATATATATATATATATATATATATATTATATATCATATATATTATTATATATTATAAATATATATTTAACCCCCCCCCCACCCCCCCCCCCCCATTTATAAAATATATATGAACTTAGATTCCCAACAACGTAGCGAAAGAGTAGGGAGGGGGAAAAGGAAAGGGGCAATTTCTTTGCGCAAAATCACCGAATAATACGACCCGACTTTCCCTTCCCCAAAAGACGTTTTTCCAGCGCCCCTCTCTTCCTTCCTTCCGCCCTTCCCTCCTCCACCCTTTCCTCCCCCTCCTTCCCTCTACCCTTCCCTCCGCCTTATTCCCTCCAACATCTTCTTTTCCTCAAGTACACTCGACGATCAAGACACGCGGCACATTACGAGAGAGAAGAGAAGAGAAGAGAAGAGAAGAGAAGAGAAGAGAAGAGAAGAGAAGAGAAGAGAAGAGAAGAGAAGAGAAGAGAAGAGAAGAGAAGAGAAGAGAAGAGAAGAGAAAGAGAAGAGAAGAGAAGAGAAGAGAAAAGGGAGAGAAGAGAAAGATAAGATAGATAGAAGACAAGAGCAAGAGAGAGAAGAGAAGAGAAAGCTAAGATAAGATAGATAAGTAAGATAAGAGAAAGAGAGAGAAAGAGAGAAAAAGCAAAGAGAATGAGAAAGAAAGAAGAAGAGAAGAGGAAAACAAGAGAGAGCGAGAGAGAGAAATGAGGAAAGAAAGAGATATTAGAGAGGAATGAGAGGAGAAGACGACGAAGAAGAGAGAGAGAGAGAGAGAGAGGATGATTGCATGATGAGGAGAGAGGCGGCGAGAGAGAGAGAGAGAGAGAGAGAGATAAAGAGACAAGTGGGGAATATAGGCCGACAAATAAAACCCCAGCACGTTCACTCGAGAGGAAAAACTGCGTAATGACAACACTTTTGACTTTCTCTCCCAGATTCATTTTCTTCCCCCCTGCGTCTTCGTCACCCCCCCCCCCACCACCACCACACACACACACACGCCCCTTCGTCACCCCCTCCCCCCCCCACCCGCACACCCTTCCTCACCCTGCAATTTTCCTGAAAAAGAAAACATGTTCATGGTACACGCTCTTACGGCGCCTCTACACTCTTTAGAATACACAGTTATGTTATGCTATGTTTGTCTCTTTGTATGTGTCTCTCTGTATGTGTCTGTCTGTCTGTCTATGTCTGCCTGCCTGTCTGTCTGTCTGTCTGTCTCTCTCTTTCTCCATTTCCCCTCATATAGTATGAATTATCTATAACTAAAAGTTTACTCGCAAAACCAGAGAGAAAGAGAGAAAGTGAGAGAGAGAGAGAGAGAGAGAGAGAGAGAGAGAGAGAGAGAGAGAGAGAGAGAGAGAGAGAGAGAGAGAGAGAGAGAGGAGAGGAGAGGAGAGGAGAGGAGAGGAGAGGAGAGGAGAGGAGAGAAGAGAGGAGAGAGGGGAGAGGAGAGGAGAGGGGAGAGGAGAGGAGAGGAGAGGAGAGGGGAGAGGAGAGGAGAGGGGGAGGGAGAGAGAGAGAGAGAGAGAAAGTGAGAGATAAAGAGAAAGAGAGAAAGAGAAAGATAAAATAGAGAAATAGAGAAAGAAAGAGAGCGAGAGAGAAAGAGAACGAAAGAGAAAGAGAGAGGGAAAGAGAGAAAGAAAGAGAGAGAAAGAGAAAGATAAAAAGAGAGAGGTCGCCTCCTTGTCTTCGCACGGTCATCTACCTTCTTATCCGTACATCTGAGACTGTGCCATCTCCTTCGAAACAAGCTAACCCCCCCCCCTACTTTTTCCTCTCCCCCCTACCCCACCCCACCCCACCCCCCGGTTGGCCATATCCGTGGTCCCCGCATCTCCTTCAGCCTCATGTCCTTAACTTTGCATGACGGGGTTTCTTACTAGAGTTTAGAAAAGAAAAAAAAATACCGCAAGAATAAATAACATTATAGATTCTCGCTCTTTTGCAAAACGACTGCACTTAAAAAACAACAGTTGTAACGACTATTTTTAACAACACTAATAATAGCAATTATAATAACAATAACAGCTGGCAATAAATTCATTATCATTGTTATTATTATTACGATAACTATTATCATAACTTTTAATATTACTGTTATAATTAGTATTTTTCACTATGATTATCATTAGGTTTATGATTATCATTATCAATATCTTTAATGATAATGATAATAATAATAATAATAATAATAATAATAATAATAATAATAATGATACTTCTACTACTACTATTAATAATAGTAATAATCATAATGATAATAATAATAATAATTATAGTAATAATAATAACAATAATAATAATAATAATAATGAATAATGATAACAGTAATAATGATAATAATAATAATAATAATAATAATAATAATAATAATAATAATAATAATAATAATAACAGTAATAAAAAATAATGATAGCAATACTGATAGTGGAGAGTACGGAGAGCGCCCAGCAGACAAGGAAGAGGCGACGAACCGCGCGAGCGAAAGGGAGCCAAAGCACGCCCTCGCCGCCCGCGCTCCTTGCACACACCTGCTTGCTCGAGTGCCTCCCGCACGCACTGCCCCGCCACTGGAACTCCTGGGAGCAGTAACCCCCTCTTTCCCTCTTTACTTCCCTCTCTTCTTTTCCATTTCTTGTTTCCCCTTCTTCTATCCTCTCCCCTTTTCCTCTCATTTCTCTCATCTCTTCCTTCTCCATTCTTCTCTTCTGTCCCTCCATCCCTCTCATTTTATCCTCCTTTCCTTATCGCATCTCTCCTTCTGCTAATACCACCACGACTACTACTACGACTGCCACGACCACTATACCAAAGACAATTATTACTACCACCACTATTAATACACCGGACATGAGGCAACTGCTACGTTCGGCCCCTCCCTCATCATATTCATTCACTCCGGCACCTCATTCTACTTCTACGACTGCCCCCCCTCCCCCCCCTCCTCCCCCTAATGCACGTTATGAAATGAACACGTGACGTTCTAGGTAATGTGATGTTCTCCCCAGGTGCAAATAAATACAGCTGTTACAGTTACTATCACTGTAACTACTACTGTTGTACATTGTCACTTCTACATTATTACCCGTACTACTACTGTAATTACCGCACCACTAATGTCATACAACTACTAACACAGCTACGCAATTGCTACTACTTCTAGACTACTATGATGCGACCAAAACAACTTCACTTCTAGAGTAGCAGTACTGCAACAATTGCAACTACAGCACATATACCACCAGTACCACTACTATAGTCCTCCTCCCGCTACTCATATCTCTGGCCTGTTTCCCTCATTAATCGAATCGACACTGCCCAGTCCTCGCACCTAATAACCGTCATTAAAGAGGTCATCACTGCTTCTGCTCGTCATAATCATCCCAACTCCCATCCTATACTTTGTCTCACATCCCCAGGGGGCGAGTGCGACGATGTCCTCACGCCTCACAACCATGCAAAGAAAGTAACATAAAATGACAGCGCTTCGGCCACCCGATAACGCCCACGGCCACACCCATCGCTCCTCGCACACGCCCAACTCCCCTTCCCTCCCCTCCTCCCTATCCCACCCTCCCTCCCACTTTAATCCATCACACCCCACTTCCTCGTTCTACAAAACATGAACACACAAAAAAAGAAAAGAAAAAAGGAGGGAATAATAAAGGTGATGATAAAACATGCGCAGTAAAAAAAAAAACAACGACAATCATCAGCGTTATCGTCGTTATCTGCAACGCATGATGCACGTGACAAAAAGCGTTACCGTCGTATACACGTTACGCACCAATGCCTACGCCGATTTCCTGGGTCCCCTGGCTTGCTCGCACGCTCACACGCACTCACGCACGAGAGTTCACACACGCACACGCACGCATACATTCGCACGCATATACACACCGTATGAACCTTATTAGTTTGTTCACCACTGATTCTAGTATTCATATCTTTCTTTGTTTTTACTTTTTTACTTTGTTATTCCTCTTTTATTCTCTTCTCTACGCCTTCTCTCTCCTTTCGTCCGTCCCTGCGCGCCTTTACAACCAACCTGGGGCATCTTACCCAACCCCCTCCCTCCTCATGGCTCATAACTAGAACCCCCCTTCACCCTCCCCCCCTCCTAGGCATCCCCCACGCGCCTCCACCTTAGCATACGTCCCCTCCTCCCTTCCTCCCTCTTAGGCGCCACTCATACATCCTCCCCACCCATACATCCCACCATACACTCTCCCCACCATACACCCTCCCCACCCATACACCCTCCCCACCCATACACCCTCCCTACCCATACATCCTCCCCACCCATACACCCTCCCCCTCCCTCCCCCCTCCCAGGCACTTCCTACCGCCACCTGATCCACCCGCACGGCTTCATTACCTGCCCTAAGGGAGATCCCAAGACACGGAGCCACAGGTGACGGACGGCGGTGGGAAGGGAGAAGGTCTGGGGGGAGGGGGGTAGAGGGAGGGAAAGGGGGAGAGGAGGGGGAGAGGAGAAATGGGTGGGAGGGAAGAAGAGAGGGAGTGAAAAGGGTGGGAGGGAACGATAGAAAGAGAGAGAGATATATAAAGAGATAGAGAAGAGAGAAAGAGAGAAATGCTAGAGAGAAAAGAGATAAAAACGAAGAATGAGACAGAGGAGAGAGAAGAGAAGATAAAAAAAAAGAGAAAAATAAAGAAACGCTCAATAAGAGGGAAAAAAACAGCAAACGAGAGGAGGAGGAGCAGCCACAGAAGACAGCCCCAAAGACAGCGAGTGCCATGATAAGCCGACCCCAGTGAAAGCTAAAAAGGAACAATTAACTCTATAATTCGCACGCACGCACGCACACAGCGGATCCATAAACTCACTTTAATAAGCACACATACGTCCCTCCCCCTCCCTCCCTCCTTTAACACTTCCTCTTCTCAATTTCTCTTTTCTAATTCCTCTCTCCCTTTGGCTTCTCTTTCTGTATATTTTTTATGTTTTTTGTTTTTGTTTTTTTGCGAGCGGGGAAAATACTATGATGGTGATGATGGTGATGATGATAGTGGTGGTGGTGGTGAGGATGGTAATGGTGATGACGATGATGATGATGATGATGATGACAATCATGGAAATGATGGTGAAGACTGATGAAGAATTCCCTCTCTAATAATAACACGGTCTTCACCAACAAAATAACAGACAAGAGAGAGAGAGAGGAAGAGGGAATCGAGGGAGAGAGTAACTCTCAAGAACACGATCGAGGAGAGGATGAGAGGAGCCAGAGAGAGAGATGAGAGAGAGGAGAGAGGGAGAGGAGAATGAGTGAAGAGAGAGAGGAGATGAAGAGAGAGAGAGAGAGCGAGAGGAGGGGGAGGAGAGGAGAGAGAGGAGAGGAGAGAGAGGAGAGGGATGGAGGGCGTAGAGGGGAGAGAGAGAGATGAGAGGGATAGAGAGAGAGAGAGATAAGAGAGAGGAGGGAGAGGAGAGAAACAATAAAATAGAGAGATAGAGAGAGAGAGATGAGGAGGAGAGGAGGCGAGGAGAGAGAGAACTCGAAGAGAGAGAGAGAGAGAGAGAGAGAGAGAGAGTTTGGGTCTTGCGTGTAACGAAGAGTAGTCACGTAGATAGACTGATCATCCAAAGCGTCCCTTCGCTTCCTTCCCATTTGTCTGCCCCAGGCCCAACTCTCCACATTCTCTAGCCAGCAATTTTATCTCCATATACTCTCTCTTTATTTCTCACTCTTTCTCT
>NW_028234441.1:12854729-12859729 GCF_977035675.1 Penaeus japonicus
CGGAGGTGCCTGGTCACCACCAGGGCGTGAGCGGCTGCCTGCCATTAGCGTCCGATTCTCTATCGATGCCTTTTTCGGGAACGCGGTATTCCCTTCTATCACGGTCAGGAATCTCCGCGGACGATCCCCTACTCTGGGGCTTTTGCTCTACCTCTTCTTCTTCTTCTTCTTCTTCTTCTTCTTCTTCTTCTTCTTCTTCTTCTTCTTCTTCTTCTTCTTCTTCTTCTTCTTCTTCTTCTTCTTCTTCTTCTTCTTCCTCCTTCTTTTCTTCTTCATCATCTCCATCTTCATCTTCTTCTCATTTTTCTTTTCTTTCCGTCTGTTTCTTCTTCTATTTCTTCTTCTTCCGAAGGTGATGATTAGGATGCGAGAAGAAAAGCAACCTACTTCAAACAAAACTGCTGTCGCTCCTGTCAATCAAAAGACTGACGACAGTGAATGCACCTGTCAGTCACCTGCCAATCACGTGATGACACCTTAGACTCGCAACGCATGTGACATTCAAGCCCCCCCCCTCCCCCAAATAAAAAAAAACACCTTTACCCTTCACGAACCAAAGAAAAAACAAGACAAAAAAAAAAACATTAAAGTATTCGAAACTCAAAGAAACAACACCCGCTAAAAATAAATGAATAAACAAATAAACCAAAGAAACAACACCAAAAATAAATCAATCAACAAACAGATAAACCGAACTCACTCACTCAAAAAAAAAAAAAAAAAAAAAAAAAAAAAATGAAGAGAAACGACGAAAATTACGAAAAAAGAAAAACAGAGCCAGTCCACTGAACATCGGTGTCACTTGGCGTTGTTGTTGTTGGCGGCGGAGAGAGGCGGCGACTAAGACGAATTTCCGAGGCCTAATTGCGATCCTTAATGACTTCATTACTCGGCCTGATATCATAAGTGGGAGAGGGGGAGGGTGAGGGGGAGGGTATGAGGGGGAAGGGGAAGAAGAGGGGGGAAGGTAGAGGGTAGTGAGGGGGAAGAGGAAGTGAGGGGAGGCGTTGAGGAGAGGGGTTGGAGGAGAAGGGAGGAGGGTTGAGAAGAGAGGGGGAGAGAGGGGAGGGGAGGGGAGGGAAGGAGGTGGGGGAAGGGGGTGGGGGAAGGGGAGAGGGTAATGAGGAGGGAGGGTGCGCGTGGGATGTAAGAGAAAAGAATAAAATAAACTAAATAGGTGTCCATTCGCCAGAGTTATTCGTTCAAGTTTCAAAATCTTGTTTTACACTGTAATATGCGAGACGATATGGGTGGGAGGGAGGGAGGGAGGGAGGGAGGGAGGGAGGGAGGGAGGGAGAGAAGGAGAGAAGAAAATAAGAGAAGGAGAGAAGGAGAGAGAGAGAGAGAGAGAGAGAGAGAGAGAGAGAGAGAGAGAGAGAGAGAGAGAGAGAGAGAGAGAAATAACACCAGAGAGAGACAGCAGAGGTGGCATGGGGGGGGGGGGGGGGGGGGAGGGGGGGGGGAGGGGGGGGGGGGGGGGGGGGGGGGGGGGGATGAGTCACGTTACATGCTGAATTCTCCGCATGTTCATCGCGTGACTCTTAGACGTGAATGTGACATATTTTTTCATTTTCTTTTTTTTCCTCTTTTTATTTTTTTTTCATTCTCTCTCTCTCTTCTCTTCTCTTCTCTTCTCTTCTCTTCTCTTCTCTTCTCTTCTCTTCTCTTCTCTTCTCTTCTCTTCTCTTCTCTTCTCTTCTCTTCTCTTCTCTTCTCTTCTCTTCTCTTCTCCCTCTCTCTCTCTCTCTCTCTCTCTCTCTCTCTCTCTCTCTCTCTCTCTCTCTCTCTCTCTCTCTCTCATCTATCTATCTCTATCTCTATCTTGTTTTCGCTTCTATTTTTGGCCTTCTTCCATAATTTTTCCCTTACATCGTTCTCTCATATTTATGGATTCCCATTCTTCACCCACCCACTCCACCAACCACCCACCCATTCACCCATCCATCCATCTAAATACCAAATTCTACACACACACACATACACACACACATACACACACACACACACATACACGCCCATCCATCACGGGCGTCTCCGAGTCCCTACGCTCACCCTCATCACAGCCTACCCCCCACATCCCCCATATACCCCCCACCACCAGACATGTACCTGATGGAGGGGGGAGGGGGTGGGGGTGGGTGGGGGCAATATTGACTCGTGTCGATAATGATTGATGGATGAGGCGGTGCAAGGTGCTTGCAACACTTTTCCGAGCGGAGGAGGTGGGCGAGTTATAAGGATGTGTGTGTCTGTGTGTGTGTGTGTGTGTGTGTGTGTGTGTGTGTGTGTGTGTGTGTGTGTGTGTGTGTGTGTGTGTGTGTGTGTGTGTGTGTGTGTGTGTGTGTGTGTGTGTGTGTGTGTGTGTGTGTGTGTGTGTGTGTGTGTGTGTGTGTGTGTGTGTGTGTGTGTGTGTGTGTGTGTGTGTGTGTGAGCGAGTGGATGAGTGAGTGAGTGAGATCCTTATTTTTAATCGCCTTTTCTTATTTCCCTTTTAAACCTTTCTCTGTCTCTCTGTGTCTACCTGCTTCCTCCTCAAGAACCTGGTGACGCTTACCTCCCCTCTCCCCCTCTCCCCCCTCCCTCTACGATCTCTCCATTCACCCTACCGTAATTTAGCTAACTGTCCATCCCCCATCTGCAACTCTCCCCTCCCCCTCTAACCTTCCCTGCACCCCCCTCCCCCTTCCCCCTTCAAGCATGAGTTCATTTTATCTTATTTATAATTATTTTTATTACCATTACCATTATCATTATCATTATCATTGACATTACTAGCATCATTACTATCATTGTCATCCTTATCACCCTTATTATTACAATCACCATTATCATTATTACCATTATCATCATTATTATTATCATCATTATCATTATTATCACCATTATTTTCATCGTTAATATCATTACTAGTAAATTACTTACTAGTATTATCACCAATTCCATTACTAGCATCATTACTAGTATCATTATCATAATCATCATCACCATCACCATCACCTCTTTTTAAAAGGTCGAGAAGCGCAAGTAAGTCAAAAGTAAAATGAGCTCCTACTCTAAAGCATGACACCGATACGCAGGCACGCTGCCACACACACTCACGCATATACGTGGCATATAACCATGTGCGCATACGACACTTGGGGTGGGAGTGGGAGCGGGGGTAGGAGTGGGGGTGGCGTGTAACAGGTGGCATGTGTGTGTGTGTGTGTGTGTGTTTGTGCAGCAGGAGGTTGGGGGAGAGTAGGAGCGGGAGGGAGAGGGGAGTAGGAGCGGGACTGGGAGGGTGAATACGGTGAGGGAAGGGGGTGTGGGAAAAAGGAAAGGGAGGGGGAAGGGGGGATACGAAGCAAGGATGCGTAACTTTCCCGCGTTTGAATGTATGCCTGCGCTTTATTCTAAGCGTACGGCATACATGTATTTGTAAGACTTAATATATACTTACATAAATACATAAATACATAAATAAATAAATAAATAACATATAAAGCAGATAGATAGATAGATAGATAAATAAAATGTGTAAATGAATGAATGAATGAATGAATGAATGAATAAATAAACAAATAAACAAAATAATTAAGCATATACCTATCCACTCTAAAACTCGGGATCTTGACTGACCTCATCGTACATGAACTGCAGCGTAAGGGCGGACTTGCCGACGCCGCCCGCGCCCACCATGATCACTTTGTGGAGCGCTGGCGCCGGCGGGTTCTTCTTGGCGCCGGACATCTTGCCGGAGGATTTGGTGGTGTTCTTCGTGGTGGCTGACCTGGAGGACGCGTCGAGGGTGTTGTTGTTTTGGGCGTTGCCGCGGGTGGACGACGACGACGAAGAGCCGCCCTGGCCAGACGACGAGGCGGAGGGCGCGAGGGCGACGAGGTAGCGGCCGACGCGAGCGAGGGGCGCCTGGAGGGCCGAAGTCACGCGCTCCACCAGGCGAGAGCACGTGTCCTTCCTGGAGGTGCTACTGCTGGCGCTCCTGCTGGTGCCGTTGGCCTGCTGCTGAGTGCGCTGCCGCTGCCTCTTGGGGCGCTGTGGCTCCGCGGGGTAGTAGACGCCGGGGGTGCGGCCGTCGCGACTGTAGCTGCAGGAGATGGCCTTCCGCTCGCCCTCCTGGCTGATGGTGATCTTGGCGCCGCCGCTGGAAGGAAGGAGAGAAAGAAAGGGTTAGGGCGCGGTCTCTTGAGGGTATCAGCTGCGGGCGTCTGCCTCCTACCATTAGCTACGCCTCCTACTTGAGACATCTAAGCATCTATTCCCTTGTCTTGGCTGTCTGCTCGTCTCGTCTGCCTTGCCTGCCCCTCCACTCCTCGCTTTTCCAGATCCCACGTCAATCCAGGCAAATAAACTCCACCATTAAAACAAACAAACAAACATACACATATAAGCACGTACCCCCCCCCCCCACCCCCATCCCCCAGCACGCGTAAGAGGGCGTGCCATCCCCCAGACAAAGAATACCCGATCTCTGTCACGACCGTTCCGTAGCGGTAACGCGGGGGACGCAGGCGTTTTCTCAGGGGTTAGAATGTGGGTCACGGCCGGGCGGGGGGGGGGGGAGTAGGGAGAGGGGGCGGAGGGAGAGAGGGGAGGGAGGAGGGGGGGAGAGAGGAGAGGGAGATGGGGAGCAGGGAGGAGGAAGGAGGGGGGAGGAAAAAGGGGGGGAGAAGGAGGAGGAGGAGGAGAAACAGGAAAAGTAGAAGGAAGAGAAGGAGACGGAGGAGGAGGGGGAGGAAGAGGAGGAAAAAGAGGAGAGAGAAAGAGAGAAGGGAGTAAGGGGGAGGAGTAAGATAGGGGAAGTGAGACGGGAGAGGATGGGGGATGTGAGGTGAAGAAGGATGGGGAGGGGTGGGTTGTAGAAGTAATATCAATGACGCGTATCTCTCGACTTTCAATGTGTCTTTGTGTAACGTTGCGACATGTTGCACTGCATTTACGAGCATATGTATTTGCACTTCCACGCACACCTATACTTACACGCTCCACAGAACATGAAT
>NW_028234441.1:12864729-12869729 GCF_977035675.1 Penaeus japonicus
TCTCTCTCTCTCTCTCTCTCTCTCTCTCTCTCTCTCTCTCTCTCTCTCTCTCTCTCTCTCTCTCTCTCTCTCTCTCTCTTTCTCTCTCACCATCCCCTTCCCCTTGCCCTCCTTCCCGTGCCACCGTTCCACATCTCCCTACCCCCCCCCCTCCTTTTCCCCTCCCTCTCTTTCCCTTTCCCTTTTCCGTCCCTTTCTCCTTCACATTTTCCCTCTCTCTCACCCTCTCCCCCTCACTGTCGGTCTCCTTCTCCTTCTCCTTCTTCTCACTCTCCCTCTCGCTCTCTATCTCCCTCTTGCTCTCCCTCTCTCTCTCTCTCTCGCTATAGCTCTCCTTCTCCTTCTTCTCCTTTTCCTTCTCTCTCGCCGTGTCCCTCTCCCTCTCCCTCTCCCTCTCCCTTTCCCTCTCCCTCTCCTTCCCCCTCTCGCTCTCCCCCACTCTCCTTCCCTCAACCAGGGCGTTGTCATAGTTCTTATTTACCTGTTTTCCTAAACAAAGAGCAACGCCTCGACCCGGAAGAGAATCCTTATCTTATCAGATCCATCTTATCGCTATACTTCTTTACAGACTCTGCAGCTAAAATTCATGCGATGGAAGAGAAACAAGTGGGAGGGTAGGGGAGGGGGGTTGGGGGAAGAGGAGGGACTGGATCAAATAAATAGAAAAATGGGCATTGAGGGAAGTGAGGGAAGAGGAGGGGAAGGGGAGGGGCGTTGGCAATAATAACAACACTGATCATACTATATATATATACATAAATTGACCATATTTAAAAAATGCGCTTACGTAAAGACACATACGTATAGACACACACACACACACACATATGCACACGCACACGCACACACATACATATTGTAAGGAATCCCTCCGTTCTTCGTCCCTCCATGCGAGCCTACCTACGATCTCTCGCTTCCACAACTCTGGAGTCCGGAGGCGACTTGGCATTTTTTAAAAATTATTTTGCATTTGTACTGTATTTCTGTCGTGTTTTTATTTCCTTACAGCATGTTTTTGTCTGTTTTTAGTTCGCTTGTTTTTGTTTCAGTTTACCTTACCAAACGTTTTCTTTCTTAGTTTTTTTGCTTTTTGTTTTACCGAGTCTGTTTTTGCTTTTATCTCCTATTTTAATTGGCCATTTTATTGAGTTTTAAATCGCTGTTTTACGGGGTATTTTTATTTTTCCTATCAGTTGTTTTTATTAATATTTTGTCGAATCATGATGACGTGAAGGTACACCTTTACAAATGTCGTATTTTATTTGTTCATTATTTTATTGTAAATCTCTTTTATTTTGTGATTTTATTCTATTGTGTTTTACGACAAGCTTCCCCATATTTTTTTACTGCAATTATAT
Organism: Penaeus japonicus; assembly: GCF_977035675.1. Classification (NCBI taxonomy): domain Eukaryota; kingdom Metazoa; phylum Arthropoda; class Malacostraca; order Decapoda; family Penaeidae; genus Penaeus; species Penaeus japonicus. Next base: position 12,866,088 of record NW_028234441.1, read on the forward strand.
TTTATTTTTGAATTTATTATTTTTACGTGACCTGTGACGTCACAAAGCTTATAAATATGACCCGTTTTACACCAAATACAGTCAGTCTATACCAGTCAGCGGTAGTTTTTGTTACTCCTTTTCCACCTGAAACACCGGTTACCAGAAGAAACCAGCAAAGAAAAGATAAGTCTTGGGATCCTGACATTTTATAATTAATAGGAGCTGGACGTGATTTCTTTTTACACATATATAAATCTTAATAGTGAGGTTTTGTGTTTTTATAGTTTTGCTTGCTTTGTGTTTTTTTTTTTTTCTTCTCATTTATCATCCCTTCAGGACTTGCTGTGTTTTTGTTTTAACTTTAATTCTTTGCCTTTTAGTTATAGCTTTTGGCCTTTGCCATTGTTTTTTCTTCAGTTTTTGTTTTTAGAATCGCCTTCAGTGACCCTTATGCTGCCATGTTTTAGTAATTTGTTTCTTTTATGTACGGCCTTTTGCCAGAGGATCATTTATGATCCCTCTTTCGTTTTAGTTAGTTTTTAAAGTAAGCCCTTAGCTTAGCACTTCCCTTTGGAGTTGCTCTTATTTTTATGGCAGTTTGATAATTTTAGGATTTCATTAACCTGTTTATTCTTTTATTTGTTTTATCTATTAATATTATCTAGTGCTCTTAGTCTATGTTCTATTTAATTGTTGATAGGCTAAACGTTGAGGAGCTATACACTGGAACTTCCCCATTCCGTTTTTGTTCAGATTCCCTTCTTCCACGCTACCATATTTCATGGGGATCTGATTGCAGGGGTCTGATCAAGTTCATACTTGCATCCCATTTTGCCAGCTTCGAGGAAGGGGGTTGGTAGTGCGGGGCCCCTGTCATACAATTGATACGCTACAATATAAACCCACATACACATACACACACGCACATACTCATACACAAATACACATTTACACATATACACATACACAAACACAACGAAACACATCCATAACCTCCACACACGTCCCACCCAAACACCCCCACACCCACCGACCCACCCACCCTCCCTCCCTCTAGACGCATCCCAACAGCCGCCCGCACCGAAGAAAGTAAAACACGAAAAAAATAAAATAAAAAATAAATCGTAACACCACAAGACGATAACAGCGGCGAGGTTCCTCCCGTGACGCAACGCCGATGTCTTGCTCCGTCGGCTCCCCCCTTCGGATGACGGCGAGAGTAGGTCGGGATCAAGAGGTGCAGGAGGGAGGGGGAGGGGGGAGGGGGGAGGGGGAGAGGGAGATGGGAGAGGGGAAGGGAGAGAGGAAGGGGGGAGGGGAAGGGAGAGAGGAAGGGGAGGGAATGGGGGGAAGGAGGAGGAAAGGGGGAGGGAATGGGGGGAAGGAGGAGGAAAGGGGGAGGGAAGGGGGTAGGGAGAGGGAGGGCGGTGATTTTAGTGATTACTCAATTCCGTGATTATACGGTCCATTATCTGTGGCTTTGACTTTTATTTTTATTGTCGAATTATGTATTCTCTCCCCCCCCCCCTCTCGCTCTCTTTTACTGGGGATGTTTCTCTTCTTTTGATTCCCTTCCTGACTTTCTCTCTTTCTCTCTCCTTTGTTTCCCACATTCTCTTTCTTTCACTCTTTTTTTCTCGCTCTTTCTCTACTTTTCCTCCTCTCTCTCTTTCTCCCTCTTTCTCTACTTTTCCTCCACTCTCTCTTTCCCGTTTTTCTCTCTTCCTCCCTGACCCACCCACCCACCCTCCCTCCCCTCTCCCTCCCTCTTTCCTTTTTTTCTTTCTTTCTTCTCTCTTTCTTTCTTTCCTTTTTTTTTCCTTCCCTCCCTCCCTGACTCCCTTTCCCTTACACACACACACAAAATGAAATGAACAAATGAATGAAGAAAAAAGGTAAGGAAAGAAATAACAGACGTCACAAAAAGAAGAAAATAGAGTCAAAAGAAAGAAAACAAAAAAAAAAAGAAAAACAAAGTAAAACAAGAAACAAGACAAAGAAAAAGAAATGAAGGAAAAGAAATCGGAGACAAAAAAAGGAAAGTCCGACCTCCACCCCCCCCCCCCAAACAACACAGAGGTGACTTCAACGCCGCCGTAAGTAGCGATCCTCTCCTTACTATCGAGCGAGCGTATTTCCGCTAGCTTTGATTTCCGAGCGGAATGCGGCGATTTGCGGGGAGAGGGGGGAGGATTGATTGTGGGAAAAATGGAGGAGGAGGAAGAAGAGGAAGAAGAGGAAGAAGAAGAGGAGGAGGAGGAGGAGGAGGAGGAGGAGGAGGTGGAGGAGGAGCAGGTGAGTAAGAGGAAGAGGAAAAGAAAGAGGAAGAGGAGCTGAAGAGGAAGAGAAAGGGGAAGATGAGGAGAAAGAGGAGGAGGAGGAGAAAGAGGAGGAGGAGGAGGAGATGAAGGAGAAGGAGTAGGAGTAGGAGGAGGACTAGGAGGAGCAGGGAGTGGAAGAGGAGCAGCAGCAGCAGCAGGATGAGGCGCAAGAGAAAAGAAAAAGAAAAGGAGGAGGAGATAGAGGAAGAAGAGAAGATGGGGATGGAGAAGATGATGAAGATGGAGATGAAGAGGAAGAGGAAAGATGAAAGGGAGAAAGTTCAAGCAGAACCCCCCCCCCTCTCCCCCGCCCCGCCCCGGCACGCGACTCAAAGCGCCTGATAAGAACAACGCCACCTCCTCACCTCTTGTTGATCCACGTGATAAGGGATAGCGTGAGTGAGATTATATAAAAGGGAGGGGGAGGGAGGGAGGGAGGGAAGGAGGGAGGGGGAGGAAGGGAGGGAAGGTGGGAAGAAAGGAGGGGGAGACCCAGGGAGGGAGGGCGAGAAAGGGGTGGGGGTGAGAGGAAGGGAGGTAAGGAAGGTAGGAAGGGAGGGAGGGAAGACGGAAAGACACACACACATACATACATACATACATACATACATACATATACACACACACACACACACACATGAGAGAGAGAGAGAGAGAGAGAGAGAGAGAGAGAGAGAGAGAGAGAGAGAGAGAGAGAGAGAGAGAGAGAGAGAGAGAGAGAGAGAGAGAGCGGCGCCGAAAGGGAGAAAAGGGGAAAAAAGTAATACACACACATAAGCAAAGAACTAACAAGTGAATCAACGACAATTCAATAGACGGAAAAGGCAGAGGGAGAAAAAGCAAGAGACCAGACACGCGCGTAATGGAATACTGCGCCTGCGTATCAATCGAAAAAGAGGAGGAGGAGGAGGAAGACGACGAAGAATAATAATAATAAGAAGAAGACGACGAAGAATAAGAATAAGAATAAGAAGGAGAAGAAGAAGAAGAGAGAAGAAGAGAAGAGAGAAGAAGAGAGAAGAAGGAGAGAAAGAAGGAGAGGAGGATGAGAGAATGAGGAGATAAGAGAAAGAGGAGGAGACGGAGGAGATGATGATGAACAAGATGGAGGAGAAGAAGACGTCCCCCATGTCTTACCTTCTCTGACCACCAGCCACAACGTAGCGACCCCGTCACGCCACCATCGCTATCGCATATCCCTCACCACCCTTCCGCTCCACCGCATCCATCTTGATCGTCCACCCCCAGCCCCCCCCCTCCCCCGCCGCTCCCCTCTCATCCCACCCATCCTCTTGCTCCCACCCCTCCACCCCCCTCCCCCTTCCCCAGCTACTCTTCA
>NW_028234441.1:12874729-12892229 GCF_977035675.1 Penaeus japonicus
CTCCCACCTCAAACCTCCCCCTCTCCCTCCTTAAAACGTAAAAGTCACCAACCATAAAAAAAATCACAAAAGCCATCCATGTTTACTCTCCTAAGATCAACCCCTCTACCATCCCTACCCCCACCCCACCCCTACCCCACCCCAAATGAGGCCTGTTACCCTCGTTAGTTACAAAGGCAAGACCGCCACGAGACGCTGACACGGCCGCAAAACCACGGGGCTAAACAACGTTAAGTGAATGTTAGCATCCGCGCAATGGGAAGCAATTGAGAAAGAGCAGCGGGGTGATGCAAATCGAGGAATACTTAACAAACATACGCGTACAACCACGCACGTAACTCACTCACGAAAGAGCGAAAGAGCGAGAGAGCAGCCAGAGAGCAAGATATCTCGTCAGAGAGCTAGAGAGCCAGAGAGTGATAAAGATATATATATATATAGATATATATATATATATTATATATATATATATATATAATATATATATATATAATATATATAATTATATTTATTTTTATATTCTCTCTCTCTCTCTCTCTCTCTCTCTCTCTCTCTCTCTCTCTCTCTCTCTAATGTGTGTGTGATATAATATATATATATAAAATGAGATATATATATATATATATATATATATATATATATATATATATATATATATATGATATATAATATAGATATATATATATATATATTTATATATTTATATATATATATATATATTTATATATTATGTATATATAAAGATATATTATATATATATATATATATATATATATATATATAATATATATATATATATATATATATAATATATGATATATATATAATATATATATATATATATATATATTATATATATATATATATATATATAATATAAATACATACATACATAATATATATATTATATATATATATAATAGAGAATATAGAGAGAGAGAGAGAGAGAGAGAGAGAGAGAGAGAGAGAGAGAGAGAGAAAGAAAGAGAGAGAGAGAGAGATAGAGAGAGAGAGCGCCACAAAGCCCACAGGAGGGACAGAGAAGCCCCTGATATACACCTATGCAGAATGACATACAGCCGGAAACATCTCATCCTACAATGCACCACTTGTTTTTGTTGTTGGTTGTTGTTGTTGCTATTGTATTGATACTTAGTTTTTGTTTTTGTTTGCTGTTGCTGTGTTAGCTCATGTTTTTGTTTTTGTCATTGTTCGTCGTAATATTATCTCGTTGTTGTTGCTGTTTGTTTCTCGTCATCGCTGTTGTTGTTGTTGCGTCATCGCTGTAGTTGTTGTCGCTGCCATCATCTCTGTTTTTGTTGTTGTTGTTGCGTCATCGCTGTAGTTGTTGTCGCTGCCATCATCACTGTTGTTGTTGTTGTTGCGTCATCGCTGTAGTTGTCATCGTTTCTGCTGCTGTTACTGTTATTCGACCGACCGTAAACTCGAACTTCCGCCAGATTAATAATAAAATGATCAAATCAACCTTGGATCAGTGATGCATGACTGCCACTCCCCCCCACCCACCCACACCCAACCCCAAGCCCACCCCGCCACCCCACCCCGATCTGTCATGACCCTCCGCTCCCACTGCCATGCGCTGTCACCCGCGCGAGGGCCAGTCATGAGAAGTAGTGTAAGAGAGTGTGGAGGGATGGAAAGTAAGGAGCAGGAGGAGGAGGAGGAGGAGGAGGAGGAGGAGGAGGAGGAGGAGGAGGAGGAAGAGGGAGGGAGGGAGGGAGGGAGGGAGGGAGAGAAGGAAGGAAGGAGAGGAGGAAAGAGAAAAGAAGCCATGTAAAGAATAATAGTAAATAAGAAATATTAAAAATAATAATGATAATAAATAATAATAATAATGATGATGATGATGATGATGATGATATCAATAATAATGATGATGATGATGATGATGATGATGATAATGATAATAATAATAATAATAATAATAATAAAAATAATAATAATAATAATAATAATGATAATAATATTAATAATAATAATAACAGCAATAATAACAACAAAAACATGACGAAAGAAGGACAAAAATGACAAAGAAGACGAAACAAAAAACACTAAACAGGTTTAAAAAGAAAGGATTTTCAGCTCGCTAAGGATAATAGGATTATCGAATACGGCGGCCCAGAAGGACAGGTGGGTTAAAAAAACAAACTAAAAGAACCACACTTCCTCCCCCCCCCCCCCCCCCCCCCCCCCCCCCCCCCCCCCCCCCCGTCCTCCACTAATCAGATCCTGCCTGCCCGTGCTTGCGTCAGGCACCCTCGTCGAACGTCGGCTGTGCAGGACTTGATTTTCCGCTTACTAATGCCCGTGGTTCATCGCTCGGTACTCATCCTGCATACTTTTCTTTCTGCTGTGCCGGTTTTTATGTTTGTTTGCCTATCTCCGCGTCTGTTTCTGTCTATGTCTGTTTCTGTCTATGTCTGTCTAAGTCTGTCTGTCTGTCTCTGTCTGTCTCTGCCTGCCTACCTGCTTGTCTTTTTGCCTGTCTATTTGTCTGCCTCTATCGGGTTAACTCCCTTTGCCTCGTCCTGTATCCACACTCCCATAGTGTGTTTGAGAAAGGGGATGCATATCCTGCGCATGTATATATATGTATATATGTTCACCAAATACTGCTAATCTTTCTTTCTTTCTCTCTCTCTCTCTCTCTCTCTCTCTCTCTCTCTCTCTCTCTCTCTCTCTCTCTCTCTCTCTCTCTCTCTCTCTCTCTCTCTCTCTCTCTCTCCACCTAAAACCCTTCTCTCTCTTCCCTTACACCCTATCAGCATCATGGGGCTCCCCTCCCCCCCTACCACTACCCCCTCCCCGTTCCACCACCCTTCCCTCCCCCACATCCTCCCAATGAAACCTTAGATCAACCTTCTTTCAACTTGCAATTGAGGAAGTTAAACTAGAGTCACGTCTACTCAGGCGGAGGAGATGGGGGGGGTGGAGGGGGGAAGGGGAGAAGGGGAGGAGGAGAGAAGGGGGGGAGAGAAGGGGAGAAGGGGAGGAGACAGAGGGAGAATGGAAAGGGAGATGGGGAGGAGAGAGAGAGGGAGAATGGAAAGAGAGAAGGGAGGGAGAAAGGGGGAAATGGGAAGGAAAGAGGGGAAGATGAGAAGATGGAGAGATGGGGAGAAGGGGAGTTGAGAAGGGAAGGGGGAGATGGGTGTGCCTGTCTGCCTGCCTGCTTGCTTGCTTGCTTGCGTCCGCCCGCGTCTGCACAACCGTTCCGTGACAATGAAATCTCAGTCATTTACGCGTTGCCGTTGCAATTGCTAGTCGTGAGTCGGAAGGAAATTAAATCGAAGATAAAAAATGGCACAACTAGTGTGTGAGCGAGTGTGAGTAAGTGATCGAGTAAGCTACTGAGTGAGTGAATGAGTGAATAAGTGAATGAGTGAGTGAGTGAGCGAGTGAGTGAGTGAGCGAGTTAGCGAGCGATCTAGCGAGCGAGCGAGAGGAATAAAAATGAGGCAAGAACAATGCTCGTTATAATTATGACAATTCCCTGAACAAAACTATGACCCGCAAACAGGGGGAGTTATTGTTACTAAACAAAGGTACACTTCATAATGAACAAGAACAATGAAACCGTAAAGGTATAACAAAAACAAATACGGTAATAAATCTTAAAAAGTAAAGTAAATGTGAGTGTGTGAGTGTGTGTGTGCGTGTGCGTGTGTATGTATGTGTGTGTGTGTGTGTGTGTGTGTGTGTGTGTGTGTGTGTGTGTGTGTGTGTGTGTGTGTGTGTGTGTGTGTGTGTGTGTGTGTGTGTGTGTGTGAGAGAGAGAGAGCGAGAGAGTGAGAGAGAGAGGGTGAGAGAGTGAGAGAGTGAGAGAGTGAGAGAGAGAGGGTGAGAGAGTGAGAGTGTGAGTGAGTGAGTGCGTGTCGTTATACATAAAATCAGTTAGAAGCACGCAAAAAGCACGCCGGCCATGGCAGAAGCAATAGGACCGACAACCACAATAAGGGAAAATAATAACAGCACTCTGCGTCGCCAACGCCCTACACATTCTACAGCATCCACCAGCATTCTCTCCCTCTCCCTCTCCCGTTCTCCCTCACTCCTACCCTCATCAACACCCTCCCCCTCCCCTCCCTCTCCCTCTCCCTCTCTCCCCTCTCCCATTTCTGCGTGTGCGCTCGCCTGCCACGCCAGCCCCAGCCTCCCTTGGAAACCGACTTGGCGTCGTTAGGTGACGCGAGAAAAGCCAATTGATCGCTCGTCAAGCACTCCAATCAACGGGTTGCCGTAGTAACAAACTCCTTTCTCGGTCAACTCAGGGCCCAAGGTTGAGTTCAGAAAATAAAGAATCCCTTCAAATGGCCGGATTTTTATTGGTAGCTTGAGAGAGCGCTGACACACGAGGTAGAAAGACATGCACATTGGTCTCATTCTTTCATTCATTGCCTGGTCTCATCCTTTCCCTGTCTGTTTGTTTGTCTGTCTGTCTGTCTGTCTGTCTGTCTGTCTGTCTGTCTGTCTGTCTGTCTGTCTGTCTGTCTTCTCTCTCTCTCTCTCCCCACCTCCCGTCTAGCACATCACAACAAAGACCGCACTCGATATCAGGTCACATCTCCATCCTCCACTTACCTCATCTTGTCCTCGAAGATGCGTCCGACAATATATAATAAAAACGAAACACTCAGCGAATTAAATAAATATACATATATTTGAAGAAAAAGAAATCAAGTCACTAATGGAGCCGCAGATAAAGCGTGCAATTTAAATCCAGAAATATACAACAATATGCGTAACACAATATATCGAAACGCGCGCACGCACACACACGCGAAACACGTCCGAACACACGGGCGTCGTGAGTACAACTGAATGGCTGAACCTCGCGTAATACTCACACGCGTGAGGGAGGGAGGGAGGCAGGGAGGCAGGGCGGGGGATGGATAGGGGATCGCGTTGGGGAGGGGGAGGGGGAGGGGGAGCGAGAGGGGAGGGGAGGGGAAGGGGAAGGGGAAGAGGGAGGAGGAGAGTGGAAAGGGGAAGGGGGAGGAGTAGAGCGGAGGGGAGGATGGTAGAGAGGGTAGGAGACATTGTGGGGGCGGGGCGTGATTACGCTTGAACCCCTCACCTCCCTCCTCCCCTCCCCTCCTCCTCCTACCTGTCTTCCGCTCACCTGTTGCTCGAGAAGAGGGGAGGAGGGGGGAGAGGGGGTACGATATCAGCGTTCGGATGAATTCAACAATAATGATTACATATGAGCTCCGGTCGCTTCAAGACGGGGTCCCGAGACACGCTGCTTCCCGGCCACTACGGCGCATGCGCAGACACCCCGATTCTCGCACATGACTAATTATTCGCTGGGTTTTCTCTCGAGTCGTTCCATTTTCTTTGCGACTTGTGTTCTCTTTTTTTCTTTCGTACGTAATGAGTTTTATCTCTTTTCTGTAGTTCTGGTTTTCTCTTTCTATTTCGCTCTTTCTTGTTTCATCTTTTTCTTTTCTCTCGTTTCTCTTTCCTTTTCGCCCTTTCTTGTTTCCTTATTTTCTTTTTAAGTCTTGTTTCTCTATTTGTGTATTTATATTCATATATGTACGTGTACGTGATCGTGTACGTGATCTTGTATGTGCGACTGTGCTTGTGCGACTGTGCATGTGCGACTGTGCGTGTGTGACTGTGCGTGTGCGACTGTGCGTGTGCGACTGTGCTTGTGCGACTGTGGGTGTGCGACTGGGGGTGTGCGACTGTGCATGTGCTTGTGCGACTGTGCATGTGCTTGTGCGACTGTGCATGTGCGACTGTGCTTGTGCGACTGCGGGTGTGTGACTGTGCATGTGCTTGTGCGACTGTGCGTGTGCGACTGTGCATGTGCGACTGTGGGTGTGCGACTGTGCGTGTGCTTGTGCGACTGTGCATGTGCTTGTGCGACTGTGCATGTGCTTGTGCGACTGTGCATGTGCGACTGTGCGTGTGCGACTGTGCTTGTGCGACTGCGGGTGTGTGACTGTGCATGTGCGTGTGCGACTGTGCGTGTGCGACTGTGCATGTGCGACTGTGGGTGTGCGACTGTGCGTGTGCGACTGTGCATGTGCGTGTGCGACTGTGCGTGTGCGAATGTGCATGTGCGTGTGCGACTGTGCGTGTGCGACTGTGCGTGTGCGACTGTGCGTGTGCGACTGTGCGTGTGCGAATGTGCATGTGCGACTGTGGGTGTGCGACTGTGCATGTGCGTGTGCGACTGTGCATGTGCGTGTGCGACTGTGCATGTGCGTGTGCGAATGTGCATGTGCGACTGTGCGTGTGCGACTGTGCATGTGCGACTGTGCGTGTGCGACTGTGCATGTGCGACTGTGCGTGTGCGACTGTGCGTGTGCGACTGTGCGTGTGCGACTGTGCATGTGCGACTGTGCGTGTGCGACTGTGCGTGTGCGACTGTGCATGTGCGTGTGCGACTGTGCGTGTGCGACTGTGCATGTGCGACTGTGGGTGTGCGCCTGTGCATGTGCTTGTGCGACTGTGCTTGTGCGGCTGTGCGTGTGCGACTGTGCGTGTGCGTGTGCGACTGTGCGTGTGCGACTGTGCGTGTGCGACTGTGCGTGTGCGACTGTGCGTGTGCGAATGTGCATGTGCGACTGTGCGTGTGCGACTGTGCGTGTGCGACTGTGCGTGTGCGACTGTGCTTGTGCGACTGTGCAAAAGTGTGCATGTGCGACTGTGCTTGTGCGACTGTGCAAAAGTGTGCATGTGCGACTGTGGGTGTGCGACTGTGCGTGTGCGACTGTGCATGTGCGACTGTGCGTGTGCGACTGTGCATGTGCGACTGTGCTTGTGCGACTGTGCAAAAGTGTGCATGTGCGACTGTGCTTGTGCGACTGTGCAAAAGTGTGCATGTGCGACTGTGTTTGTGCGACTGTGCGTGTGCGACTGTGCGTGTGCGACTGTGCTTGTGCGACTGTGCGTGTGCGACTGTGCGTGTGCGACTGTGCGTGTGCGAATGTGCATGTGCGACTGTGGGTGTGCGACTGTGCATGTGCGTGTGCGACTGTGCGTGTGCGACTGTGCATGTGCGACTGTGCAAAAGTGTGCATGTGCGACTGTGGGTGTGCGACTGTGCTTGTGCGACTGTGCATGTGCGACTGTGCATGTGCGACTGTGGGTGTGCGACTGTGCATGTGCGAACGTGGGTGTGCGACTGTGCATGTGCGACTGTGGGTGTGCGACTGTGTAGTGATCATTGACTTATTGATGTAAGTTGCAAGTTCATTACTTATGGAGCTTGTCATAATTAATCTTTGTACATTTGTGATAGATTACCAACGGAGTGGGCCGAGCGGTAAGCACTCTCCGAAGGCACGGTGGGTCTGGGATAAATATTGCTCGTGAATCTTTGTTGAAAGTGTTACTCCCCGTACACAAAAAGAGCCTGGGCACAACTCTTTTGCTAAAAACATGTAATCATAAAAACAAATTCATAGAACTGATATTTAATTAATTGACATGGATATATATACATACATAATGAGATTATAGCACAACCTGCACATACAACTGGGGCACACTACTTATCTTACAATGTGTCTCTCGTACCGTCCATTGAATAGCACTGGATATTTATAACACAGATATAATACAAATAAAGGCTCGGCTACGGTCTCTCTCTATATCGACTTATAACAGGAGGTCCTCTTACCCGGCAGTCTTCCGTCAAGGATCTCTGGCTTATGGAAAGAAAACCTCACTGCTATAAGCAAACTGCCCGTTTTGGATGAGGAGAGAGAGTACCAGCAGCTTTGGCCGTGCGAGCTTGAGTCGCTTGTTCCTCTCCGGACATCTCCCTCAACGTCTTGGAGGCGGTAACCAACAGTTAAGATCTTTAAGAGGAGTGAGACCTCCTTGGCTCCCATGTTTTAAAATTAACAAAATACAATGAAATAAAAAATAAAAAGACAGGAAAGCTAAAACACACACATAATGTTTTATTGTTCGTTGCTAGCACCATGTATTAAAACGTTGCAATGTCTCGGTGCTGGTCCCTGGTGGCCACGGGTAGAATCTCAAAGCGTCCAGCCCTGCCACGAATAGCTTGGGATCCCCTAAAAGACAGCCCGTTTTCCAATCGGGAGATAATTCACTACATCTGTGCGTGTGCGACTGTGCATGTGCTTGTGCGACTGTGCTTGTGCGACTGTGCGTGTGCGACTGTGCATGTGCGACTGTGCTTGTGCGACTATGGGTGTGCGACTGTGCATGTGCTTGTGCGACTGTGCGTGTGCGACTGTGCATGTGCGACTGTGCATGTGCGCCTGTGCATGTGCTTGTGCGCCTGTGCATGTGCTTGTGCGACTGTGCGTGTGCGACTGTGCTTGTGCGACTGTGCGTGTGCGACTGTGCGTGTGCGACTGTGCTTGTGCGACTGTGCGTGTGCGACTGTGCGTGTGCGACTGTGCTTGTGCGGCTGTGCGTGTGCGACTGTGCTTGTGCGACTGTGCTTGTGCGACTGTGCGTGTGCGACTGTGCTTGTACATGTGCGACTGTGTTTGTGCGACTGTGCGTGTGCGACTGTGCTTGTGCGACTGTGCTTGTGCGACTGTGCGTGTGCGACTGTGCATGTGCGACTGTGCGTGTGCGACTGTGCGTGTGCGACTGTGCATGTGCGACTGTGCAAAAGTGTGCATGTGCGACTGTGGGTGTGCGACTGTGCTTGTGCGACTGTGCTTGTGCGACTGTGCGTGTGCGACTGTGCAAAAGTGTGCGTGTGCGACTGTGCATGTGCGACTGTGCAAAAGTGTGCGTGTGCGACTGTGTTTGTGCGACTGTGCATGTGCGACTGTGCAAAATTGTGCGTGTGCGACTGTGCAAAAGTGTGCGTGTGCGACTGTGCGTGTGCGACTGTGCTTGTGCAAAAGTGTGCGTGTGCGACTGTGCATGTGCGACTGTGCATGTGCGACTGTGCTTGTGCGACTGTGCAAAAGTGTGCGTGTGCGACTGTGCATGTGCGACTGTGCAAAAGTGTGCGTGTGCGACTGTGCGTGTGCGACTGTGCTTGTGCAAAAGTGTGCGTGTGCGACTGTGCATGTGCGACTGTGCAAAAGTGTGCGTGTGCGACTGTGCATGTGCGACTGTGCAAAAGTGTGCGTGTGCGACTGTGCTTGTGCGACTGTGCAAAAGTGTGCGTGTGCGACTGTGCATGTGCGACTGTGCAAAAGTGTGCGTGTGTGACTGTGCGTGTGCGATTGTGCTTGTGCAAAAGTGTGCGTGTGCGACTGTGCAAAAGTGTGCATGTGTGACTGTGCGTGTGCAAAAGTGTGCGTGTGCGACTGTGCGTGTGCGACTGTGCATGTGCGACTGTGCTTGTGCGACTGTGCGTGTGCGACTGTGCATGTGCGACTGTGCTTGTGCGACTGTGCGTGTGCAACTGTGCTTGTGCGACTGTGCAAAAGTGTGCATGTGCTTGTGCGACTGTGCGTGTGCGACTGTGCAAAAGTGTGCTTGTGCGAGTGTGCATGTGCGACTGTGCAAAAGTGTGCATGTGCGACTGTGCGTGTGCTACTGTGCTTGTGCGACTGTGCTTGTGCGACTGTGCATGTGCGACTGTGCTTGTGCGGCTGTGCAAAAGTGTGCATGTGCGACTGTGCTTGTGCGACTGTGCAAAAGTGTGCATGTGCGACTGTGCTTGTGCGACTGTGCATGTGCGACTGTGCTTGTGCGACTGTGCAAAAGTGTGCATGTGCGACTGTGCTTGTGCGACTGTGCAAAAGTGTGCATGTGCGACTGTGCGTGTGCGACTGTGCTTGTGCGACTGTGCATGTGCGACTGTGCTTGTGCGACTGTGCAAAAGTGTGCATGTGCGACTGTGCTTGTGCGACTGTGCAAAAGTGTGCATGTGCGACTGTGCTTGTGCGACTGTGCAAAAGTGTGCATGTGCGACTGTGCAAAAGTGTGCATGTGCGACTGTGCTTGTGCGACTGTGCGTGTGCGACTGTGCAAAAGTGTGCATGTGCGACTGTGCTTGTGCGACTGTGCAAAAGTGTGCATGTGCGACTGTGCTTGTGCGACTGTGCAAAAGTGTGCTTGTGCGACTGTGCTTGTGCAATAGTGTGCATGTGCGACTGTGCAAAAGTGTGCTTGTGCGACTGTGCGTGTGCGACTGTGCAAAAGTGTGCGTGTGCGACTGTGCGTGTGCGACTGGGCAAAAGTGTGCATGTGCGACTGTGAGTGTGCGACTGTGCGTGTGCGACTGTGCATGTGCGACTGTGCTTGTGCGACTGTGCAAAAGTGTGCATGTGCGACTGTGCTTGTGCGACTGTGCAAAAGTGTGCATGTGCGACTGTGCTTGTGCGACTGTGCAAAAGTGTGCATGTGCGACTGTGCTTGTGCGACTGTGCAAAAGTGTGCATGTGCGACTGTGCTTGTGCGACTGTGCAAAAGTGTGCAGGTGCGACTGTGCTTGTGCGACTGTGCGTGTGCGACTGTGCTTGTGCGACTGTGCGTGTGCGACTGTGCGTGTGCGACTATGCTTGTGCGACTGTGCATGTGCGACTGTGGGTGTGCGACTGTGCATGTGCTTGTGCGACTGTGCGTGTGCGACTGTGCAAAAGTGTGCATGTGCGACTGTGGGTGTGCGACAGTGCTTGTGCGACTGTGCGTGTGCGACTGTGCATGTGCGACTGTGCATGTGCGACTGTGCGTGTGCGACTGTGCATGTGCGAATGTGCGTGTGCGAATGTGCATGTGTGAATGTGCATGTGCGACTGTGCGTGTGCGAATGTGCATGTGCGACTGTGCGTGTGCGAATGTGCATGTGCGACTGTGCGTGTGCGACTGTGCATGTGCGACTGTGCATGTGCGACTGTGCATGTGCTTGTGCGCCTGTGCATGTGCGCCTGTGCATGTGCTTGTGCGCCTGTGCATGTGCTTGTGCGTGTGCGACTGTGCGTGTGCGACTGTGCTTGTGCGACTGTGCGTGTGCGACTGTGCTTGTGCGGCTGTGCGTGTGCGACTGTGCTTGTGCGACTGTGCAAAAGTGTGCATGTGCGACTGTGGGTGTGCGACTGTGCAAAAGTGTGCATGTGCGACTGTGCAAAAGTGTGCATGTGCGACTGTGGGTGTGCGACTGTGCAAAAGTGTGCATGTGCGACTGTGCAAAAGTGTGCATGTGCGACTGTGGGTGTGCGACTGTGCGTGTGCGACTGTGCGTGTGCGACTATGCTTGTGCGACTATGTAAAAGTGTGCGTGTGCGACTGTGGGTGTGCGACTGTGCATGTGCGAATGTGCATGTGCGAATGTGCATGTGCGTGTGCGACTGTGCGTGTGCGAATGTGCGTGTGCGACTGTGCGTGTGCGACTGTGCGTGTGCGAATGTGCATGTGCGACTGTGCGTGTGCGACTGTGCATGTGCGTGTGCGACTGTGCATGTGCGTGTGCGACTGTGCATGTGCGTGTGCGACTGTGCATGTGCGTGTGCGACTGTGCATGTGCGACTGTGCGTGTGCGACTGTGCATGTGCGACTGTGCGTGTGCGAATGTGCATGTGTGAATGTGCATGTGCGACTGTGCGTGTGCGAATGTGCATGTGCGAATGTGCATGTGCGAATGTGCATGTGCGTGTGCGAATGTGCATGTGCGTGTGCGAATGTGCGTGTGCGAATGTGCATGTGCGACTGTGCGTGTGCGAATGTGCGTGTGCGAATGTGCATGTGCGAATGTGCATGTGCGACTGTGCGTGTGCGAATGTGCATGTGCGACTGTGCATGTGCGTGTGCGACTGTGCGTGTGCGACTGTGCGTGTGCGACTGTGCGTGTGCGACTGTGCATGTGCATGTGCGACTGTGCGTGTGCGAATGTGCATGTGCGAATGTGCGTGTGCGAATGTGCATGTGCGACTGTGCGTGTGCGACTGTGCATGTGCGACTGTGCGTGTGCGACTGTGCATGTGCGTGTGCGACTGTGCGTGTGCGAATGTGCATGTGCGACTGTGCGTGTGCGAATGTGCGTGTGCGACTGTGCATGTGCGTGTGCGAATGTGCATGTGCGACTGTGCGTGTGCGAATGTGCATGTGCGAATGTGCATGTGCGACTGTGCGTGTGCGAATGTGCATGTGTGAATGTGCATGTGCGACTGTGCGTGTGCGAATGTGCATGTGCGACTGTGCGTGTGCGACTGTGCGTGTGAATGTGCGTTGTGCTGTGCTTGTGCGACTGTGCAAAAGTGTGCATGTGCGACTGTGGGTGTGCGACTGTGCGTGTGCGACTGTGCGTGTGCGACTGTGCGTGTGCGACTGTGCGTGTGCGACTGTGCATGTGCGACTGTGCGTGTGCGAATGTGCGTGTGCGAATGTGCATGTGCGACTGTGCGTGTGCGACTGTGCGTGTGCGAATGTGCATGTGCGTGTGCGACTGTGCATGTGCGTGTGCGACTGTGCGTGTGCGAATGTGCATGTGCGAATGTGCGTGTGCGAATGTGCATGTGCGTGTGCGACTGTGCGTGTGCGACTGTGCGTGTGCGACTATGCTTGTGCGACTGTGTAAAAGTGTGCGTGTGCGACTGTGGGTGTGCGACTGTGCAAAAGTGTGCATGTGCGACTGTGCTTGTGCGGCTGTGCGTGTGCGACTGTGCTTGTGCGACTGTGCGTGTGCGACTGTGCATGTGCGACTGTGCAAAAGTGTGCATGTGCGACTGTGGGTGTGCGACTGTGGGTGTGCGACTGTGCGTGTGCGACTGTGCATGTGCGACTGTGCAAAAGTGTGCATGTGCGACTGTGCAAAAGTGTGCATGTGCGACAGTGTAAAAGTGTGCGTGTGCGACTGTGGGTGTGCGACTGTGCAAAAGTGTGCATGTGCGACTGTGGGTGTGCGACTGTGCTTGTGCGGCTGTGCGTGTGCGACTGTGCTTGTGCGGCTGTGCGTGTGCGACTGTGCTTGTGCGACTGTGCTTGTGCGACTGTGCGTGTGCGACTGTGCATGTGCGACTGTGGGTGTGCGACTGTGCTTTTGCGACTGTGCTTGTGCGGCTGTGCGTGTGCTTGAGCGTGTGCGTGTGTGCGCGCGTGCGTATATTCAGTAAATACACATACATACATACATACACACATTTCTGAGACGTACAGCGTGTGACTATTCGTGCCTGTGGAACGTAGTCAAAGCATAATCATTCCATAAACAGCGCAACCAAAATACGACTGCTTGCGCGGAATCACTATTCTGCCACTTCCTCCAGCCTTCCCCTCCTCCAACCCTTCCTTCCTTCCTTCCTTCCTTCTCTCCTTCCTTCCTTCCTTCCTTCCTTCCTTCCTTCCTTCCTTCCTTCCTTCCTTCCTTCCTTCCTTCCTTCCTTCCTTCCTTCCTTCCTTCCTTCCCTTCCTTCCTCCCTCCCTCCCTCCCTCCCTCCCTCCCTCCCTCCCTCCCTCCCTCCTTCCTTCCTTCCTTCCTTTCTTCCTTTCTTCCTTCTCAATGATCTTTCTTCTTTCTTCATTTCCTTCTTCCTTCCACTCTACCCAATCATACACCCACCTATCCACCCACCCATCCACCCACCTAGCCACCCACCCACTGATTCACCCTTTTCCCCCATCCACCCACCCACCCTCCTGACGTCACCGGCGACCCTGGGAGAGGTCAGTGGGCACCGAGCTTCCCTGAGTCATCGCAAGTTGCCGTCGCCCCCGCGGTCAGTTCCGTCGGGAGGGAGGGAGGGAGGGAGGGAGGGCGGGCGGGAGGCACGTGACTGGCGAGCGGATCTGCCTCTCGTTGACTCAGCCTGCTCTCTGTTCTTTTGTTTTTTTTGTTTTTTTTCTTTATCTTGCTTTCTTTTATTCCCTTCTTCTCTGGTCTCGAGTCACATGTTCTCTCGTTCTCACCTGGTATGTTCTCTTGTCCTCTGTTCTCGTCTGCCCTGTTCTCCTCTCTGTTGTCTGATGTCGCCTGCTCTGTTATCTTATTCTCTGTTCTCGCCGGCCCTGTTCTTTTCTTCCCTGTTCTTCTATTCTCGACTGACATGATCTCTTGTTCTCATTTGCCATGTTCTCTGTTTCTCTTTCTCGCTGGATTGTCATCGTTGCAACGCCCCCCCCTCCCATCCGCTAGGGATCACTTGAATAACAAGGCTTGATAACAGCGACAATAGCAAGAGCATGCGGGGGGAGAAAGAAGCCGCAGCATGTATGACGACACAAACACACGAGCTTTGCTGTAATCGCTTTCCCGAAGACAACGCAAAAAGCAACAAATAACAATAATAATAATAATAATACAAACTAAACTCATTCAAAATAAAAGAACTAGAGCAACCACATCCGTCATACCCATCCAAGTCTTCTTCATCCCCTACTACTCGCACTTACACTCGCACTCGCACTCCCTCTCCCTCTCCTATCCCCACTTACATGCCCCCCCCCCCTCGTCGCATTGGTTAATTAGAGAGCACCACCAGCCAATCAGGGGCCATATCAAAATACCAGCTCTGGTCACCGCCAGCCAATGACAGCGCAGGTCATCATTGCAGGCTGCGACGCCGCCACCTACTCAAACACACCGACTCGTTACGTCAATCAGAAAATATATCTAGTGCGTATCAATAAACAAGAAAATCACTGCGTCCATGCTGTTACGAACCGACACTCCCACTTCCACTCCCTCCCCTAATCCCACTCCACATCCCTCCCCTTCCTCTTCCTCTACCTCTTCCTTTCCCTCTCCCTCTCCCTTTCCCTCTCCCTCTCCTCAGCGGGGCCATGACTCATGCTCGTTCCTTGCATTCTGATTCTCATTGGATCTGATTGATTGGCATTGCAGTCGGTTGCTTTGGTTGATGTCATTATCATTATCGCATTATTGCGAGTGCCCTTGTCCTTATTCGCATATGTCGTTCCGTTCTGCTGTGTGGGAGTTTCAGGATTTTGCATGTTTAATAAGTGTGTGTGTGTGTGTGTGTGTGTGTGTGTGTGTGTGTGTGTGTGTGTGTGTGTGTGTGTGTGTGTGTGTGTGTGTGTGTGTGTGTGTGTGTGTGTGTGTATGTGGCCTATGTATGTATGTATGTGGCCTATGTATGCATATATATATGTATGTTTGTAGCCTATGTAAGTAAGCAAGTGAGTGAGTAAAATATGTATGACGATGATGATGGCAAAAAAGACGATGACGTTGACACTGTCAATCATGACATAGACGATGGTGATGACGTTGATGACCTATACACAGGGGAAAATGAAGAGAAAAAAAGAGAGAAAAGAAGAGCATACGTTTCCCGTGCCACATGCCAGCCAAAGGTAGCAGCTGTTGCAATTACAAGAGATTCTAGTTCTCTTTCTCTAGCCTGAACCCCCTCCCTCCTCTCCCCTCACACTGATCCCCCTTCTCTACTCCTCTCCCCCTCTTCCTTCTATTTTCCCTTTCCCATTCCCCTTCCCCTCCCTCTTCCCCTTCCACCCCCTTTTCCTTATTCCTCTCCCCTTCCCCCTTTCCCTTTCTCCCTCTCCTTCCCCTTCCCCTTCCCCTTCCCCTCTACCACCCCATACCCTCTCCCCCCCAAGTACAACCCAAGGTCCAAAGTCCCTGCAAGGCTCGGCCTGTCTCTGTACATTTTTTTTCCTCCGTAAAGAACAGAGGCAACTAATCATAACCCTCGAAATACCCAATAAATAACAACAACAAAGAGAGAGGAACCGGCAAGAAAGAGCAAGAAAGAAAAAAAAAACAAGAAGAACAGCAGAAATAAGGCGAGATAGAGGCCATAATTATTCAAACAGGAAACAGGAAGAGCGAGACCAATGATGATACCGGGAATGATTACCTCGTCGCCTCTTTTCTTACGACGAAATCGTTTCATCGCAATACCTACACACACCCCACCCCCCTTAGACTGAAGGAGGGAGAGAAAGGGGAGGAGGGAGAGAAAGGGGAGGTGGGAGGGAGAGAAAGGGGAGGTGGGAGGGAGAGGGGAAGGGGTGGAGAGGGAGGGGAAGAGGGAGGGGAGAGAAGAGGGGACGAGGGAAGGAGAGATGAAAGAGGAGAGAGGAAAGGGACGAGGAGGGGAAAGAGGAGAGAGGGGGAGGGAGAGTGAGGGGAGAGGAAGGATGAGCGGATATGCCATATGTGTGAAAGAGAAATAATCCTTTTAAAATTCTCTTAAAAGAAAAATCTCTTACTCATTATACGCTGTGATGATATTGCAACAACAACTACTACTACTACTACTCTTACAACTAGTACCTACTACTGCTACTACTACTAATAATAATAACTATAATAATAATAATAACAATAATAACAAAAATAAAAACAACAACAACACCGACTCTTCCCGTGACCTTCAGCGCCACCTGGCTGGGAGGATTTGCAATATCCCGAGGGGAAATTTTCTTCCTTCGCGACAGGTGACTGGAGGAATGAGGGAGGAGATGCGGGAAAAGGTACAGAGGCAAAGAGAAGAAGGGAGAAGGGATGGGAGAAGAGAGTAGGCCAGAATGAAATAGGGAAAGAGGCTAAGGGAGAGGGAATCGGGGAGAGATAAGGAAAGGGAGTGGGAGTGGGAGTGGGAGTGGGAGTGGGAGTGGGAGAGGGAGAGGGAAAGGCAGGGAGAGAGGAAGAGGAATAAGGGGGTGGGAATATTAAAAGGGAGAGGGAGAGGGATTAGGGAGTGGGAGTAGGGATGTAGGGAGAAACACGACAGAACGGAACGGAAGCAGAAGTAGAAAGCAAAGAGGGGAAAGGAGACGAAGAAGAGAACACACTCACACAAAAAAGAAGAAAAAAAAACTTACATAAGAGGTCGCCAGCAATTCGTTCGTGTGACTCAGTTCCTCAGGACCTGCAATAACAATAGCTCGTGTTATCATCCCCAAAATAATAAGTATACACACAATGGGGCCAAATGTGCTGCTCCCACTTATGCTATTAAGCACGGAAAAAAAAAAAAATATATATATATATAAGAGAGAGAGAGAGAGAGAGAGAGAGAGAGAGAGAGAGAGAGAGAGAGAGAGAGAGAGAGAGAGAGAGAGAGAGAGAGAGAGAGAAAGAAAGAAAGAGAGCATATGAATGAATGAAGAGAACATGAAAAAGCAAGAAATAAAGAGAAAATGAGAAAAGAAAGACAGAAAGAAGGATACAGACAGACAGACAGACAGAGACAGCCACACGGGGGAGGATGGAGGCAAGAGAAGTACCGTGAGACAGAAAAAAACGATTAGAAAGGGAGAAGTTGCGTCACGAAGTGTCTGAGAACGCGGCTGATTGAGACAAGAGCGAACGATGATCAATCTCTTGGGATGTTCTCCCTTCCTCTCTCTGCCTCTCGCCTTTCCTTCTTTCATTCCACGCAAACACTCAGTCACATACATACAAGATTACATACATACACACATGAACACACATACACACACTCACATAGTCAATCAATCACTTTCACATAAATAAAAGAAAAAGAAAAGACGAACATCTTCCTTTCCGACCTTCCTCCCCATCTTCGCCCATCCCTCCCATCCCATCCTTCACCCCTCGCCCCTCACTCCACCCTTTCCCCCCTCCCCTCCCTAC
>NW_028234441.1:12909729-12917229 GCF_977035675.1 Penaeus japonicus
ACACACACACACACACACACACAACACAACACAACACAACACAACACAACACAACACAACACAACACAACACAACACAACACAACACAACACAACACAACACAACACAACACAACACAACACAACACAACACAACACAACACAACACAACACACACAACACACACAACACACACAACAAAACACAAAACACAAAACACAAAACAACACAAAACAACACAAAACAACACAAAACAACACACAACACAACACAACACACGCTGACATAACCCTCACCCACATGCACGGTAATCACAGCCAGCAAAACAAGACCACAGCATAAACACAGGTTCGCAGAGCAGCGCCGCGAGACCCTTTCACTTGACGCATACAAGAACCAAACCTTCCTCGTACACCCCTTCAAAAACAAAGGAACGATCGAGGAAAAAAATCGCCAATAAATCGTGAGGGTTGAATAGCCATGCAATTACCTGATTTAATTCATAAAGAAAAAAAATAATGAATAAATAAATACAGTACAAGTGACCTTTCAAAGCATTTCAAGTCCCAAAAAAGTAGATTAGTGATGAAACACTCAGGGTCCTAAATACCAAAGACGAGTCGCTCAACGCGCCGGAAACCCAAAAGCCGCCCCTATGCTCGAGCGCGATAGAGATCACAATGGCCCGCGTTCTTGGTCCCATCTTCTCCCCTTCTGACCCCTTCAATTGCCGTAGGAGAGAACCCATACCTTCGGGGTCAGGCGAAGAGGCTCACGGAAAGGGAAAAGAGAAGGGCATGGAAAAGTGTGGGAGAGAAAGAGGTGGAGGGAGGGAAGGAGAGAGAGAGAGAGAGAGAGAGAGAGAGAGAGAGAGAGAGAGAGAGAGAGAGAGAGAGAGAGAGAGAGAGAGAGAGAGAGAGAGAGAGAGAGAGATAGGGAGAGAGAGAGAGAGAGAGGGAGAGAGGGAGAGAGGGAGAGAGGGAGAGAGGGAGAGGGGGGAAAGGGGGAAAGGGGGAGAGGGGGAGAGAGAGAGAGAGTGGGGAAGAGAGGGTGAGAGAGAGAAAAAGAGAGAGAGGAGAGACGAGAGACGAGAGACGAGAGAGGAGAGAGGACAGAGGAAGGAGGAAGAGGGGAAGAGAGGAGGAGGAGAGGAGGAGGAGGAGGAGAGGAGGAGGAGGAGAGGAGGAGTGGAGGAGGAGTGGAGAGGGAGTGGAGGAGGGGAGGAGGAGGAGGAGGAGGGGAGGAGGAGTGGCGGAGGGGAGGAAGAAGGAAGGAGGAGTGGAGGAAGAGGGGGTAGGTGGGAGGGAAAGGGAATCTTGGGTACACGCGGTTGGCGAAGGGTCTAAGGGTAGGGGAAGGGGATGGGGAAGGGGAGGGGGCATCAAGGGCGATGACTGGAGGCGAAAGATGGGAGAAAGGAACGGGAAAGTGGTGAAAGAAGACTTGGACGAAGGGAGAGGGAAGGAGGAAGAGCGAGTGATTGAGAGGGGAGAGAGAAAGGGAGAGAGGGAGAGGAAGATGTAAAGAGGAGTGAGAAAAGGAGAGAGAAAGGGAGAGAGGGAGAGGGAGAGGGAGAGGGAGAGGGAGAGGGAGAGGGAGAGGGAGAGGGAGAGGGAGAGGGAGAGGGAGAGGGAGGAGAGGGAGGGGAGGAGAGAGAGAGGGAGAGAGAGAGAGAGAGAGAGAGAGAGAGAGAGAGAGAGAGAGAGAGAGAGAGAGAGAGAGAGAGAGAGAGAGAGAGAGAGAGAGAGAGAGAGAGAGAGAGAGAGAGAGAGAGAGAGAGGGAGAGAGAGAGGGAGAGAGAGAAAGAAAGAGAGAAAGAAAGAGAGAAAGAAAGAGAAAGAAAGAAAGAGAATGAAAGAACGAAAGAGAGGACGAAAGAGAGGACGAGAGAGAGAGAGAGAGAGAGAGAGAGAGAGAGAGAGAGAGAGAGAGAGAGAGAGAGAGAGAGAGAGAGAGAGAGAGAGAGAGAGAGTTAGCGAGCGAGCGAGTGAGCGAGTGAGTGAGTGAGTGAGTGAGTGAGTGAGTGAGTGAGTGAGTGAGTGAGTGAGTGAGTGAGTGAGTGAGTGAGTGAGTGAGTGAGTGAGTATGAGTGAGCATGAGGTAGCATGAGTATGAGTGAGTATAAGCGAGTGCGAGCGAGTGATTCTGCGACCGAACGAGCGATCAAGCAATTGAGCGTACCTACGCGTTTTACCGCTCCATTTAATAACCCCCCACCCCCACCCCCCGACAGACGAGTGCCTAAAACAACCAGCCCAGCGGGAAGCCTCTCGCATGGCCGCCCTACTATAGCCTAAGCCGGGCCAGCCGCCCTGTCCTTTCCAAACACTCCTCTCACACACATACACATACACATACACATACATGCTTGCTTGCTTGCTTGCTTGCTTGCTTGTCTTCCTTCCTCCCTCCCTTAGACATTCAAAGTGATGTATTATCCATCAGGCGGGACGTCACATATTTGCCCAGTAGCCACGCCCTTCCTCTGGATGTGTGTCAGCTGTAATCAGCGCTGATTGTCAGCTGATGCGAATCTCCCTTCCCCTCTCTACTTTTTTTTCTCTCTCTCTCTGCTTTATGTTACTTTAGTTCATTGCTAATTCATAATACCATTGGGTGATTTTCCTTCAATTTTTTTCTCTTTCTGTTGCCTTCTCCCTCTCCCTCTCCATCTCTCCCTCTCCCCCTCCTCTGCCCCCCCTTTCCTCCTCTGTTACTGCTGCCTGCCTGCCTGCCTGCCTGCCTGCCTGCCTGCCTGCCTGCCTGCCTGCCTGCCTGCCTGCCTGCCTGCCTGTCTGCCTGTCTGCCTGTCTGCCTGTCTGTCTATCTATCTGTCTGTGGCTTTATATGTATATGTGGTTATTCTGATATGAAATTAACCATGTACTTACAAAACCTTATCCCTACTAGACACTGATAACTGAATCCAAGACCTGAATCAATTATATTTTTGCCTGTTTTATCACACTCGTTCCAAACATGTATGTCAAGCGAAACAATGGATTTCAAAATAAAGTCTAGGGTAAAGGGCAGCCACATTTCACATCAAGTCTGTGACGCCGCAGAAAACGGATTTCTCATGGGATAACTACAGAAAAATAAAATACACCGAAGCTGGTAACACGGAAATTGTAGATGGAAAAAAAAAAAAAAAAACTACGCTTAGTTACCATTGCCGACGGGGGATAGATTTGGGAGCGAGTGATTTGCGACGAAGAGGATAAGCAATTGAGGTACCTAGCGTTTTAGCTCATTTAATAACCACGAGCCGAGGCTAAAACAACAGAGGGGAAGTTGCATGGGTACTATCGTAAGGGGCAGGTGTTTTCAAAAAACTCTAAAATAAATAAATACCCCATGATGCTTGTTGTTGCTTGTTGGTGTTGGTTTTCTCCTTTTCAGGGACATCAGTGATGTATTCTCATCGGGTGACTTACCATATTGGGCCCCGTCGCAAGTCATCCTCTGCTGTGTGTAGCTGTAATAGCGTGTTGTCAAGCTGATGGAATTCCCATCCTTCTTTACATTTTTTTCTCTCTCTCTGGTTATGTTCGTTAGTTCAATGCTCATCATATACATTGGGTGATTTTCTTCAATTTTTTTTCTTTTGTTTTGCTTCTCCTCTCCCTCTCCTCTCTCCTTCCTTTTCCCTTTTCTCCTGTTTCCTGCTGCCAGCTGCTTGCTGAGCTGCTGTGCTGTGCTGCTGCTGTGAGCCTGTGCCTGTGCTGCCTGCTGCTGTGCCTTGGGTGGTGTTCTGATGTGGTTGTGTTGTCTATCTATCTGTCTGTGGCTTTATATGTATATGTTGTTATTTGATATGAAATTAACATGTATTACACTTATTATTAGGAATGATATGCATCAAGATGAATCAATTTATTTTTTGTGTTTATCACATCGTTTCATCCAAACATGTATAGTCCGCGAAACAATGGATTTCAAAATAAAGTCTAGGGTACAGGGAGATTTCATCAAGTTCTGTGAGCCGCAGGGGAAAACGGATTTTCATGGATAACTACAGAAAATAAAATAACGAAGTGTTAAACGGGAAATTTGTGATGAATCCGATTAGTTAACTATTGCGACGGGGGGGATAGATTAGTATAAGCGAGTGCGGAGCGAATGTGATACTGCGACCCCCGAACGAAGCGATCAAGCAATTGAGCGTACCTACGCGTTTTACCGCTCCATTTAATAACCCCCCACCCCCACCCCCCGACCGACGAGTGCCTAAAACAACCAGCCCAGCGGGGAGCCTCTCGCATGGCCGCCCTACTATAGCCTAAGCCGGGCCAGCCGCCCTGTCCTTTCCAAACACTCCTCTCACACACATACACATACACATACACATACATGCTTGCTTGCTTGCTTGCTTGCTTGCTTGCTTGCTTCCTTCCTCCCTCCCTTCAGACCAATCAACGTGATCGTATTCATCCATCAGGCGTGACGTCACATATCTGGCCCCAGTAGCCACGCCCTCATCCCTCCTGATGTGTGTCAGTTGTAATCAGCGCTGATTGTCAGCTGATGCGAATCTCCCTTCCCCTCTCTACTTTTTTTTCTCTCTCTCTCTGCTTTATGTTACTTTAGTTCATTGCTAATTCATAATACCATTGGGTGATTTTCCTTCAATTTTTTTCTCTTTCTGTTGCCTTCTCCCTCTCCCTCTCCATCTCTCCCTCTCCCCCTCCTCTCCCCCCCCTTTCCCTCCCTCCCTGTCTACCTGCCTGCCTGCCTGCCTGCCTGCCTGCCTGCCTGCCTGCCTGCCTGCCTGCCTGCCTGCCTGCCTGCCTGCCTGCCTGCCTGCCTGCCTGCCTGCCTGCCTGCCTGCCTGCCTGCCTGCCTGCCTGCCTGTCTGCCTATCTGCCTGTCTGTCTATCTATCTGTCTGTGGCTTTATATGTATATGTGGTTATTCTGATATGAAATTAACCCTACTAGACACTGATAACTGAATCCAAGACCTGAATCAATTATATTTTTGCCTGTTTTATCACACTCGTTCCAAACATGTATGTCAAGCGAAACAATGGATTTCAAAATAAAGTCTAGGGTAAAGGGCAGCCACATTTCACATCAAGTCTGTGACGCCGCAGAAAACGGATTTCTCATGGGATAACTACAGAAAAATAAAATACACCGAAGCTGGTAACACGGAAATTTGTGACTGAACTACGACTTAGTTAACCCATTGCCGACGGGGGATAGATTTGCTTATAGTAGTATAAAGTCGAGTGCGAGCGAGTGATTCTGCGACCGAACGAGCGATCAAGCAATTGAGCGTACCTACGCGTTTTACCGCTCCATTTAATAACCCCCCACCCCCACCCCCCGACCGACGAGTGCCTAAAACAACCAGCCCAGCGGGAAGCCTCTCGCATGGCCGCCCTACTATAGCCTAAGCCGGGCCAGCCGCCCTGTCCTTTCCAAACACTCCTCTCACACACATACACATACACATACACATACATGCTTGCTTGCTTGCTTGCTTGCTTGCTTGCTTCCTTCCTCCCTCCCTCCCTTCAGACCAATCAACGTGATCGTATTCATCCATCAGGCGTGACGTCACATATCTGGCCCCAGTAGCCACGCCCTCATCCCTCCTGATGTGTGTCAGCTGTAATCAGCGCTGATTGTCAGCTGATGCGAATCTCCCTTCCCCTCTCTACTTTTTTTTCTCTCTCTCTCTGCTTTATGTTACTTTAGTTCATTGCTAATTCATAATACCATTGGGTGATTTTCCTTCAATTTTTTTCCACTTTCCTGTTTGCCTTTCTCCCTCCCTCCCATCTCTCTCTTTCTTTTCCCCCCCTTTTCCCCCTCTCCCCCCCTCCTCTCCCCTCCCTCCTCTCCCCCCCCTTTCCCTCCCTCCCTGTCTACCTGCCTGCCTGCCATCCTTCCTGCCTGCCTGCCTGTCCGCATACCTGCCTTCCTACCTGCCTGCCTGCCTAACTGTTCGCATACCTGCCTGCCATCCTTCCTGCCTGCCTGCCTTCCTTCCTGCCTTCCTGCCATCCTTCCTGCCTGCCTGCCTGTCCGCATACCTGCCTGTCTGTCTATCTATCTGTCTGTGGCTTTATATGTATATGTGGTTATTCTGATATGAAAATTAACCTCTAGACACCTAAAACCGAATCCTGACCTGAATCAATTATATTTTTGCCTGTTTTATCACACTCGTTCCAAACATGTATGTCAAGCGAAACAATGGATTTCAAAATAAAGTCTAGGGTAAAGGGCAGCCACATTTCACATCAAGTCTGTGACGCCGCAGAAAACGGATTTCTCATGGGATAACTACAGAAAAATAAAATACACCGAAGCTGGTAACACGGAAATTTGTGACTGAACTACGACTTAGTTAACCCATTGCCGACGGGGGATAGATTTGCTTACCCAGGTTCCATGATGGGTTTTATTTCAGAGCGAGGCTTTTCCCACTCCCTTTTAGTTACTCATTGTAGAGCTAGTCATATATATATATTTTTTTTATACAGTATTTAGAGACATCTGTCACAGGCTCTATCAATTCTGCAGTTGATTAAAATTGTAGTTCAGAGTATATATCAATGTGATACAAGTATTGTTGTTTCAGGGAAGGACAAAAAGTAACTTTATCCACAATGAAGATAACATGAAGAGGTAGGGAAGAGCAAGGAAACTTGTGCTTCTGACTGTGAGTGCTACAGTAAAAGGCATCCCTTCTGGCACAGGGGCACATTGTAGTCACCTTCCTCCTCTCGTTCTGCTTGTACGTACTTCTTTTGCGGTACTTAAGGGTAAGAGGTCGGTAACTTGCTATATCCCATCGCTCTGCAACGATAGTGCTTGCCAGACACCATAGATGGGTGCCAGTCACAAGGCTCTCTCTCCTGCTGGTGCTAGAAGAAAGTGGTGCCATCTAGGTTTTGGATGTTAGGGGAAACCCATTTTCCTTATTTTACGGCAATTATAATAATTATGACTGCAATTGTCATCATCACTCACTCATTACTCATAGCAGAATAACATAACAAAATCCCCAAATGTCATGACACCCGTCGTAAGGCCAGAGCTGCGTCATGTATGACGAAAAAACACGTCAGCCGTTGTTAACGGATTCAGTAAAATATTACAAACATATAAGGCCGTTTATTCATATGAATGCGAGGTTGTGTGTGTGCGTGTGTGTGTGCGTGTGCGTGTGCGTGTGCGTGTGCGTGTGCGTGTGCGTGTGCGTGTGCGTGTGCGTGTGTGCGCGCACGCGAATACCCACATAAACAAACCCCTTGTGGGTGAAACTAGAGAGACAACAAATGAAACGCATTAATCCACGGGACATTTCTTTCTTTTCATTGCCACTTTAATTATCAAGCAAGACGACACCCGAGACAGGAGATCCATAACGCTTGTTCCGACCTTCGCCAACCTCTCTCCACCCCCCCCCCCCACCTAGCCCGCCCATTCAAGGCTCTCACAACCACCCACGCAATACCCCCCCCCCTTACTCCTCCCTCTATGTTTGCCTCCTCCCCCTCTCCCTA
>NW_028234441.1:12927229-12937229 GCF_977035675.1 Penaeus japonicus
AGAAGGGAGGGAGGGAGGAAGGGAGGGAAGAAGGGAGGGAAGAAGGGAAGGAGGAAGGGAGGGAGGAAGGGAGAAGGATGGATGGAGGGCGGGAGGGAGGGAGAAGGGAGGTAGGAAGGGAGGGAGAAGAAAGGGAGATGGAGGGATGGAGGGATGGAGGGAGGGAGGGAGGGAGGGAGAGGGAGGGAAAGGGAGAGGGAGAGGGGGAGAGAGAGAGAGAGAGAGAGAGAGAGAGAGAGAGAGAGAGAGAGGATGGAGGAGAGGAGGGAGAGGAGGAGCGGATGAGGAGAGAGGACGAGAGAGAGAGAGAGGGAAAAAAAAAGAAAAAGAGAGAGAGAGAAAAAAGAGAGAGAAAAAGAGAGAAAAAAGAGAGAGAGAGAAAAAAAAGAGAGAGAGAGAAAAAAAAAATAGAGAAAAATAGGGAGGACGAGAGGAGAGAGAGAGAGAGAGACAGAGAGAGATGGTGAGATGATGGAGAGGAGAGAGAGATGAGAAGAGAGAGAGAGATGAGCGGAGAGAGAGATGGGAGGAGAGAGAAGAGAGGAGAGAGAGAGAGGAGGGGAGAAGAGAGAGGGAGGGATGAAGGAGAGGAGAGAGATAGAGTAGGAGTCAGGGAGTAGGAGTAGGGGAAGGAGAGGAATAGGAGTAGGAGTAGGAGTAGGAGTAGGGGAAGGAGAAGGAGAAGAAGAAGGGAGGGAGAAGGGAGGGAGAAGGGAGGGAGAAGGGAGGGAGAAGGGAGGGAGAAGGGAGGGAGAAGGGAGGAAGAAGGGAGGGCGAAGGGGGGGCGAAGGGAGGGAGAAGGGAGGGCGAAGGGAGGGCGAAGGGAGGAGGAAGGGAGGGGGAAGGGAGGGAGAAGGGAGAGAGAAGAGAGGGAGAAGGGAGGGAGAAGAAAGGGAGAAGGGAGAGAGAAAAGAAGGAGAAGGGAGAGAAGAGAGGGAGAAGGGAGAGAGAAGAGAGGGAGAAGGGAGAGAGAAGGGAGGGAGAAGGGAGGGAAAAGGGAGGGGGAAGGGAGGGAAAAGGGAAGGGAGAATGGAGGGAGAAGGGAGGGAGAAGGGAGGTAAAAGGGAGGGGTAAGGGAGAAGGGAAAAGGGAACTGGAAGGGAGGGAGAAGAATGCTAGAAGGGAGGGAGAAGGGAGCTGGAAGGGAGGGAGAAGGGAGCTAAGAGGGAGGGGGAAGGGAGAAGGGAAAAGGGAACTGGAAGGGAGGGAGAAGGAGGCTAGAAGGGAGGGAGAAGGGAGCTGGAAGGGAGGGAGAAGGGAGCTAAAAGGGAGGGGTAAGGGAGAAGGGAAAAGGGAACTAGAAGGGAGGGATAAGGGAGACGGGAGCTAGAAGGGAGGGAGAAGGGAGCTGAAAGGGAGGGAGAAGGGAGGGAAAAGGGAAATACAAGGGAGAAGGGAGCTAGAAGGGAGATACAATGGAGACGGGAGCTAGAAGGGAGGGATAAGGGAGGGATAAGGGAGGGGGAAGGGAGGGAGTAGGGAGGGAGTAGGGAGGGAGTAGGGAGGGAGTGGGGAGGGAGTGGGGAGGGAGTAGGGAGGGAGTAGGGAGGGAGTAGGGAGGGAGTAGGGAGGGAGGAGGGAGGGAGGAGGGAGGGAGTAGGGAGGGAGAGGGGAGGGAGAAGGGGGGGAAGAGGGAGGGAGGAGGGAGGGAGAAGGGAGGGAGGGAGGGAGGGAGGAGGGAGGGAGAAGGGAGGGAGAGGGGAGGGAGAAGGGAGGGAAAGGGGAGGGAGGGAGGGAGAAGGGAGGGAGAGGGGAGGGAGAAGGGAGGGAGAAGGGAGGGAGAAGGGAGCTGGAAGGGAGGGAGAAGGGATGGAGAAGGGAGGGAGAGGGAAGGGAAGGAAGGGAGGGAGAAAGAGAGGGAGAAGGGAGGGAGAAAGGAGGGAGAAAGGAGGGAGAAAGGAGGGAGAAAGAGAGGGAGAAGGGAGGGAGAAAGGAGGGAGAAAGAGAGGGAGAAAGGAGGGAGAAAGGAGGGAGAAAGAGAGGGAGAAAGAGAGGGAGAAAGGAGGGAGAAAGGAGGAAGAAGGGAGGGGAAGGGAGGGAGAAAGAGAGAGGGAGAAAGGAGGGAGGAAGAGAGGGAGAAGGGACGGAGAGGGGAGGGCAAAGGGAGGGAAAAGGGAGGAGGAAGGGAGGGAGAAGGGGGGAGAAGGGAGGGAGAAGGGAGGGAGAAGGGAGGGAGAAGGGAGCTGGAAGGGAGGGAGAAGGGAGGGAGAAGGGAGGGAGAAGGGAGGGAGAAGGGAGGGAGAAGGGAGGGAGAAGGGAGGGAGAAGGGAGGGAGAAGGGAGGGAGGAAGGAGGAGGGAGAAGGGATGGAGAAGGGAAGGAGGAGAAGGGAGGAAGGAGGAGAAGGGAGGAAGGAGGAGGGAGGAGAAGGGAGGAAGGAGAAGGGAGGAAGGAGAAGGGAGGGAGAAGGGAGGAAGAAGACGAGGATAGGCTTCTGAGGCCCGGTTTTACACTAGGCGCTTTCAATCGCGCTGTTAACAAAACGTGGGCGGTAGTTAGGCCCGGTTTACCATGAAGGGCGCTTTCAACGCGCGTTAACAAACATTAGGCGTTAGGCAAAGTCAATGGTATCTATGGAACCGGTCACATCGTGGACGCGCCGTTTTGCCTGACGGCCTCGTCAACGTCGGGTTCCCTTGCTACCGCGGCGTTTTGTGAAAGCAGGCGCGGGCTCTCTAATTGGGCTGGACTGCCTACCAATGAGGAGAGAGAATGCGCGTTATATGGGCAACCCCTGGGGGCGATTTACTCCACCTGGAGAAGTAGGGAAGTTTCTCGCCGTTTGCGCCCTGCACTTCAAACGGTTTCTATATATATATATTTATATTATATATATATACCTATTAATATATATATATATATATTATATATATATATACATTTCCCATACATACATATAATATATATCATATATATATGTCTGTTTCTCTCTGCATTGTTTGGCACAGACACACATATAACGCACACGCACCAGACACAAAGCGTCGCGTCTGACGCCGTGTTGTTGTAAAGCGCCTCGTGTAAAGCGGTAGTTTCTAACGCCGAGTTTTGCTTCACGCACTGTTGGGAAGAAAGCGCCTCGTGTTAAACCGGGGACCAAAGTCAATGGTTATCTATGGAACCGGGTCACACATGACACGCGTTTTGCCTGGGTCCGCCGCCGTCAACGTCGGGTCCGTTGTACCGCGGCGTTTTGAAAGCAGACGCGCTCTCTAATTGGCTGGACTGCTACCAATGAGGAGAGAGAATGCGCGTTACTATGGCAACCCCTGGGATACTCCACGTGGAGGAAGTTTCTCGCCGCTTGCGCCGCTTCAAAACGGTCACTATTATATAATATATACATATATTATATATATATATTATATATAATATCATATATATATATATATATATATATATATATATATATATATAGATAATTAATTATAATATATATATATATATATATATATATATATATATATATATATGTCTGTTTCTCTCTGCATTGTTTGGCACAGACACACATATAACGCACGCACAGACACAATCGGCGCGTTGACGCCGTGTTTGAAAGCGCCTCGTGTAAGCGGTAGTTTTCTAACGCCGAGTTTGCTAACGCACGTTGGAGAGCGCCTCGTGTAAACCGGGCCTTAAACTCAAAGCAAATCAAACGAAAAATAACAAAAAATTACTAACAGAAAAAAATAATAATTCATAGGAAAACATGCCAGAATAATAATAATAAAAAAAAAACATTAAGAAAATCCTCCTTCCCTTTCCTTCTCTCTCTCTCTTAAACTCAAAGCAAATCAAACGAAAAATAAAACAAATTGCTATCAGGAAAAAACTATAATTCATTGGAAAACATACCAGAATAAAAAAAATAGTGCCAGAAAAAAAATCCTCCTTCCCTTTCCTTCTCTCTCTCTTACACATTCCTCCCCCCCTCTCCCCCCCGACACACCCAAGAGTAGAAGACGGCCGACACCTCCCACCCACCCACAGCCAGTCCACCATAACCCACCCCTGAGTAAGTGCCGAGGCATCTTACAACCTCTTTACAACCTCCCCGTACCTCGGCGCGTGAAAGAGCCCCATTCACGTCTCTCCTTGGACCTCCTATGACGTCACGGTGAGGTCACAGCTGCGCCCTGATGACGTCACGCCTCACCCTCCTCCCACCCGTGATTGAGGTTATCAGGTGTTCTGGCGGAGGCTGAACAGACGGAGGTTTGTTCTTCCACTCTAAAGATGTTCTCTGACGCAACGCCTCGGCCCATATTTCGCCCGGTTTAGACAAGTGCAAATAGTTATTTTTTTTAATTCTTTTAAGATTTCGATAGCGTCCATTTTCTTTTCTTTTTTCTCTCTTCGACAAAATGCCGTCGTTGTTTAGCCGAAAAACGGAGCGAACCCTCAACGGAGTCCCTTATCAGGCGGACATCCCAACCAATAAAAAACAGTTCCATCAAACAATTTATCAAAACAACCAACCCAAGAATTAAAAAAAAAAATACAAAAAACAAACCGAAGATAAAAAAAAACTTTCAAAAGATAAAATTACAGCACAAGAGGATTTCCCGTTTAAGCGCAAAACGTTCTCAACGACCCCGCCGTGACCATCTCATTAACTAAACGTTTTCCAAACCGTGGAGCACTCGACAGTTACGAGGAAGGTGGGGCATATCCTGTTGTTTTTTCTTCCGTTCTTTTCTCTTTTTTTTGGGGGGGGGGAGTTACTCATTTCTAACGAATATCACAGAACCGTCAATGATTCTTTAGTAAAATCAAAGAACAAAGAAAATAAGTACAATGGAAATGGAACAAACTGTATGCAACATTGAAAGCAGATTGCGAGGCATTGCTGAACATGGCTATCATCAAACCAAACTTCTCGGGCAAATTGTTTTCAATTTTCATCATGCTTAACACAGGGTATTAGTCTTAATTTAGCAATTTCTGAAGGATGACAGAGTAAGGGAATAATGGACGAATACTAACAATAACAAAAGCAGTAACAATGATGATGATGATGATGATGATGATGATGATGATGATGATGATGATGATGATGATGATGATGATAATGATAATGAAAATGATGATAATATAATAATAATAATAATAACAATAATAATGATAATGATGATGATGATGATGATAATAATAATAATAACAATAACAATAACAATAATAATAACAATAACAATAATAATAACAATAACAATAATAATGATGATAATAATAATAAAACAGGAGAAAAAATCAAGACCACCAACAACAACAACAATAGCAACAGATGATGAAGAAAAAGGAGAAGAAGGAAAAAAAAGAAGAAACCGAAGAAAAAAAAGAAAAAAAAACAAGAACAATAAGAACAGCAGCAACAGCAACAACAACAACAAAAACACACAAACAAGGAAAATGCCCATCCAAATAACCAAAACAAACAAACAAACAAAAAACAAAGTGGCGCCCCGACGCGACGCAACGCAAGGCCACTTAGCGTGAAGCCCCATTTCGAAAGGATCGGAAACGCTGTGGGATTTCGGGGGGTCGATTGCATCACCAATGCCGAGACGTTTTCGGCGACTCCCTTCAGGAGTGTCGTTCTTAGTGATTTCCCTTCGATGCTTTGTCTTCCTTTGGCTGGGGGGTGGGGTGGGGTGGACTCTTAGCTGGTCTACTAGACCTTATTTTATCTGTCTACCTATTTAGATGTGCTCTTGCACACATTTTTTTTAATAATGCAAATATCAATATATATTTCCCTATCCCAACCTCTATCCCTCCTACCTATCCTCCCATCCTCCGATCTCCCCATCCTCTCTCCTTCTCTCTTTCCCTCCCCCTCCCCTTCCTTCCCTCTCCTCCTCCCCTTCCCTTCCCTCCCTTTCCTTTCCTTTCCTTTCCTTTCCTTTCCTTTCCTTTCCTTTTCTTTCCTTTCCTTTCCTTCCCTTCCCTTCCCTCCCCCCTCCCGCCAATCATCCATCCATCCACTGACCCCCCCCTCCCTCTATGACCGGGCCACCTATCCAGACCCTCAACCCAATCAGTGACATCATAAAATGCAACGCCTCTGACCTCCTAGGGAAAACAACACACACAACCTTAACATACCACTTGTTTCTCCGTCGTTCCCTTCTGCAACCTTTGCCAGAAGCTCACCTGGAAAGAAGAAGAAAAGGACACGTTAATGACACAATCACGATTCAATAATAATCATCATCAAAAAATTATACATATATGTAAATTAATGAATCATAATATCAATAATGATAATATCACTAACTATAACAATAACAATAACATTAACAACAGCAGTAAAGATGGTAATAATGATGATGATAATAATAATCATCATCATCATCATAATAACAATAGAAATAATAACAACAATAGAAATAATAATAACAATAGTAATGATAATTCATCAATAATAATGACAAAGACAATGATGATAACAAACATCAGTAATTACAGATTATAATGACGGTCATATCAACAGCACCAATAAAAAAGATAGTAAACCAAACAAACAACAACAACAACAACAACAACAACAACAACAACAACCAGCAAACGCAATCCTCATATTAAAGAGAGGGACCCCCATTAGGAAACGCAATATACATACACAAAAAAAACACTTAACCACTTAATCAAGGCATTTCTCCTCCTCGCAGGCGCTCTTAAAGTGGGCCTTCTGAACATGGCCTCAAGATGCTTATGAACATCTTATGAACATCTTCATCCAGATTCTACATCGCGAGATAAAGGGGGAAGGGGGGGAATCACAAGGAACAAAATAATGATTTGTGTAACTTGATTGAGAGGGAGAGGGGGAGGGAGAGAGTGAGA
Organism: Penaeus japonicus; assembly: GCF_977035675.1. Classification (NCBI taxonomy): domain Eukaryota; kingdom Metazoa; phylum Arthropoda; class Malacostraca; order Decapoda; family Penaeidae; genus Penaeus; species Penaeus japonicus. The sequence continues at coordinate 12,934,075 of NW_028234441.1, forward strand.
GAGAGAGAAAGAGAGAGAGAAAGAGCGATAAAGAAAATGAAAGATAAGAGTACAGGGAGGAGCAAGAGAAGGAGGGACCAAGAAACCAAATGACTTGGGGGGGGGGGACGTGGACCCCCGTCGATGAGAAAAGACCCCCTATCCAGTCGCAGGCCAACCGGGAGTCGTTCGAGGCAGACCCGCGCTTCGAGAGGGGAAAAAGAGCGTTATTACCACCCGCCCCTCAATGCGTCAGGCGAATGGGGCGGGGTGATGGAGAGGGGCGGAGAGATGACGAAGGGGAGGGACGAAGGGGAAAGGGCGGAGAGAGACGTAGGGGTGAGGAGGTAAAGGGTGATGGGGGATAGGGAAGAGAAGGGGAGAAGTGGAGTGGAAGGAGGAAATGGGGAAAGGGAGAGAAGAGGAGAGGACGGCAAAGATGGAGGAGAAGGGCAGGAGAGGTGGGGGGGGCGAGGAAGGATAAAAGCAGGATAGGGAGGAGAGAGAAGCCGAGATAACTTAGATAGCTTGAGTAATAATGTGAAGACCCTCTTCTACACACTTCACATAGGCATCTCCATTTACAACACGCATGGGTCTCCATGTTGCCCATTTACAATTTCTTTCTTTATGCAAAAAATCTTGCACTTTTGTTCTTCAATACTTCAAGCATTTGCTTATTTTTAAACATGTGTGTGTGCACCAATGCACGTAAGGACATTTCTTATCTCGAAAAAAAACAACAGAAAATACACACTAAAAAAATATATAAAAAATAGAAGTTGAATAAAATCATGGCCCGCATGTACAATTACCCCCAAAAGTTCCTTCATCCCCTATGCTCTCTTGGTTTTAATCACATTCCTAATTTGCATAATAATCCCTGCCGTTATTTCGCCTGACATACATACCAACGCTTCACGTCCAACGTTACAATACGAATGCAAGTTAAGTCATAGATAATTAGGCAACGACTGACCGTGCCACACCTTGACAGGAAGTAAACACAGGTGGTCTGGGAACTTCGTGAGGCAGCTGTAGAGTCCACACACAGTACACTCGTGCTGGGCAATGGTTCTCGCCCCACTTCCTTCCTGTTTCCTTTATCTGCTTCCTCTCTTTCATGAACCGTAGGAGGAATAGCGAAAGAAGGCAAAAATCCTATCGGAAGTGCGTGCTCTGGATGGTCACTCGTTACTCTCCACTACCAAAAAACAACGAAAAATAAAGACAACCATTGCCCCGGGGAGTCGACCAATCTGCGACAGGTTCGTCACAAACTAAAATTATTAAATCCGATGACGGTTACACTAACTGATATAAACAGAGAGGCAAGAGTGACAGCAACACGAAACAAAACCCTACAAAAAAAACAGCAACAACAGGTCACAAAAACAATCAACACCAACGATACATTACAACCACAACCACAACCACGACGACGACAAAAACAACTACAGGTAACACATAAAAAAAAAACATGTTACAACAAAAACACCAGCCACCCAGACCCACGCAGACCCAGGCCGAGGCTACAACGGCACACCGGAGATCGGCCCCTTAGATCACGCCCTCAAATCGAACTCACGAACGAACTTTGCGCCCGTAAACTTCACCCGTCGCGCCACACAAGCCATGACGAGTAGTGGGTACGAGTGAGGGAGAGGGAGAGGGAGAGGGAGGGGGAAAAGGAGAGAGGGAGGGGAGAGGGGAGGGGGAGAGGGGAGGGGGAGAGGGGAGGGAGAGGGGAGGGGGAGAGGGAGGGGAGGGGAGGGAGAGGGAGAGGAGAGGAAGAGGGAAAAGATGAGGGAGTGAAAGAGGGAGAGCGAGAAGGAGAAAGACAGGGCGAGGGAAAAGGGAGATGGAGAGGGGGAAGGAGAAGGGAAGAAGGATATAGGTATAAAGAGAGAAGGCGAAGAGAAAGGTGGGTAGAGCGAGAGAAAGAGGGAGAAGAAGGCAAGGGAGACGACGTAGACGGGGAGCGGGAGGAGGAGGAGGAGGAGGAGGAGGAGGAGGAGGAGGAGGAGGAGGAGGAGGAGGAGGAGGAGGAGGAGAGGGGAGGAGGAGGAGGAGGAGGAGAGGAGGAGGAGGAGGAGGAGAGGAGGAGGAGGAGGAGGAGGAGGGAGGAGAGGAGAGGAGAGGAGGGGAGAGGGAGAGGGAGGAGGGAGAGGGAGAGGAGCAGGGGAGGGGAAGAGGAGGAGGAGGGAGGAAGAGAGAGAGGGGAGGAGGGGAGGGAGGAGGGGAGAGGAGGAGGAGGAGGAGGGAGAGGGAGGAGGAGGAGGAGGGAGAGGAGAGAGAGGGGAGAGGAGAGAGGGAGAGGAGAGTGGAGGGGGAGAGGGAGAAGGAGACGGCAGACACTCACCAACCCTTCCCCAAGAGGGTGGAAGTTCGTCCTCAAGGGAGTCGTATAATTGAGTGAATTCTCTCCCTCCTCTTTAACGTCGTCCACGTCTCTCCTCCCTGCCCCGCACCTTCGTTCTCTCTCTTCTCTTCTCTCCTTCTCTTTCTTTCTTTTTCCCATTCTCTCTTTGCTTCAGAAGTCTCTACTTCCGACTTTTTTTTTTGTGTGCGTGCGTGTCTGCGTGTGCGTGCGTGCGTGCGTGCGTATTTTTTGTCTGTCTGTCTGTCTATCTATCTATCTATCTATCTATCTATCTATCTATCTATCTATCTATCTATCTATCTATCTATCTATCTATCTATCTATCTATCTATCTATCTATCTATTTGTCTGTCTATTTGCAAGCCGCCCCCACACTCACTCACTCACTCTTGACCTGCCCTTCTCCTACACCCCTTCCCTTTCCCTTTCCCCTTCTCTCTTCTCACCTCATCACCTCATTCCCCCTCTTCCCCTCCCTTTCCCTCTATCCCCTCTCTGATCCACAATTTCCCATTCATCCACTTAAACGTGCAATATCAGCTGACACACCTTCACACCTGTATGCAATTTGCAATGTATTGGATCTAGGTGAAGCGAGGTTGAAAGAAGGTTGCTGTGATACCGATTCATGTGAATATGCGTGGCGATTTAGGAGTAGAGGAGAATGGGGAAGGGGGTGAGGAGGAGAGTGATTCACAAGAATAGACAACACAAACAAGAAAAAAAATAAACCAAATAAAAGAAAACGAAGTCGGGAAACTCAACCGATTAACGAGAAACAAGAGAACAAGTA
>NW_028234441.1:12947229-12949729 GCF_977035675.1 Penaeus japonicus
CCTTCTCTTTCTCCTTCTCTTTCTCCTTCTCTTTCTCCTTCTCTTTCTCCTTCTCTTTCTCCTTCTCCTTCTCCTTCTCCTTCTCCTTCTCCTTCTCCTTCTCCTTCTCCTTCTCTTTCTCCTTCTCTTTCTCCTTCTCTTTCTCCTTCTCTTTCTCCTTCTCTTTCTCCTTCTCTTTCTCCTTCTCTTTCTCCTTCTCTTTCTCCTTCTCTTTCTCCTTCTCTTTTTCCTTCTCTTTCTCTTTCTCCTTCTCTTTCTTCTTCTCTTTCTCCTTCTCTTTCTTCTTCTCTCTCTCCTTCTCTTTCTCCTTCCTCTCTTTATACTTCTCTTTCCCTTATCTTTCTCCTTCTCTTCTCTTCTCTTTCTCCTTCACTTTCTCCTTCTCTTTTCTCCTTCTCTTTCACCTTCTCTTCTCCTTCTTTTTTTCTTTTTATCCACTTTCTCCTATTTTTTTCTTTTCCTTCTCTTTCTCTTCTATTTCTCCTTCTCCTTCTCCTTCTCCTTCTCCTTCCTCTCCTTCTCCTTCTCCTTCTCCTTCTCCTTCTACTTCTCCTTCTCTTATCCTTTCCTTCTCCTTCTCTTCTCTTTTCTTTATCATTTATCTTTCTCTTTCTTCTCTTTCTCTTTCTTTCTTTATCATTCTCCTTATCTTTCTCTTTCTTCTCTTTCTCTATTCTCTTTTCTTTCTTCTTGTTCTTTTCTCTTTCTCTTTCTCTTTCTCTTTCTCCTTCTCCTTCTCCTTCTCCTTCTTCTCCTTCTCCTTCTCCTTCTCCTTCTCCTTCTCCCTCTCTCTATCTCCCTCTATCCCTCTGTATCCCTCTCTCCATTTCCTTGCTGGACAAACGCGACACCCCGCAGCTTAGCAGGCACATCCGCCTGGCATTAAGGCCGGTAATCCCCTTAACGAAACAGCAGATACTCGCCCGCAGCGTCGAGTCCCGGGGCCATAACAGGGGTAATCAATCGCAAAGAAATGAGGACTTCCTGAACACATACCAAAGGGGAGGCAGAGAGGAGGGAATGAAGGAGAGGGAGAAAGGAGGGAATGGAGGAGGAGACGGAGGGAGGGAGGGAGGGGGAAAGGAGAGAATATAGAAGGGAGGGAGGGAGGGAGGGAGGGAGGGAGGGAGGAAGGAAGGAAGGAAGGAAGGAAGGAAAGGAAGGGAGGAAAGAAGGAAGGAAGGAAGGGGAAATAGAAAGAGAAAGAGAGAGAGCGAGGGAGAGTATATATTTCCAGTAAACCAGAGAAGCAAGGGGAGAAGAAGACAGAGGATGGAGACATAAAGCACAATTAATTAAATTTGGGCTTATTGATGTTCAAACGTCAACGGAAATTTCTCCCACGAGTCACGTGACTTTTAAAGAAAATTAATCTTATCTCTTTCTCTATCTTTCTTTCTCTTTCACTCTCTCTTCGCTAACTCGCTCGCTCACTCACTCACTCGCACATACTCTATTACAAATACTCACTCACGCATACTCATTCACGCATGCTCACAGACCCACCAACCTATCCACCCACTCACCCACCCATCCACCCACTCACCCACATACTCTACCGGTACCCGATCTCCCGATCTCCTTAATCTAGGCCAATTTACCTCCGAAACCGACTCGGGCCAAGCATAAGACCAGAAGCAACCGAACCGAACCAGCCCACCGAATCGGGATCGACCTTCAGAATGACCTAATACGTTGACGCATACAAGAGTGTATTGCTTTTTTTTTATATTTCACGGATGCCCTTAAGCTACACGACTTCCGCTTAAGCGCCACTGGCAAAATCGTTTTTTTGTTTGTTTGTTTGTTTGTTTGTTTGTTTGTTTGTTTGTTTTACTTATTACGTCATCGGGTCGTTGGGGTTTACTCATTAATTCATTCAAGTTTGATTCATCTTTAGCTTTGTCTGCGTATCTGTGTAGTTTCTAACTCGCATTCTCACTTTCATGCTTACCTTTACTCTTACTCTCACTGTTTTTCGCACTCTTACTCTTACTCTTACTCTTACTCTTACTCTCTCACTCTTACCCTTATTACACTCACTCTCACTCTCTCGGCATTGGCTTAAAACGCGATGTAATGTTCTTTGCCATCACGTGGAAGATTTGACTTTAGAAAGTAGTGCAATAAAGTTCAAAATCCCTTGTGGAAAATTTAACGTTCTGCTTTTACGTTAGTTCTGAACTTCAGAGTAAAGTATGTGGACGTGTGCGTTTGCTTCAGTGTTTGTTTTTTGTAGGTAGGTAGGTAGGGAGAGGGAGGGGAGGAGGAGAATAGGAGTGGGGATGGGGAGGGAGGGAAGGAGGGAGGGAGGGAGGGTGTGTGTATGTATGTGTGTGTGTGTGTGTGTGTGTGTGTGTGTGTGTGTGTGTGTGTGTGTGTGTGTGAGAGAGAGAGAGAGAGAGAGAGAGAGAGAGAGAGAGAGAGAGAGAGAGAGAGAGAGAGAGAGAGAGAGAGAGAGAGAGAGAGAGAGGGGGGGGGGGGGGAGTCACACCCAGAT
>NW_028234441.1:12957229-12963794 GCF_977035675.1 Penaeus japonicus
CATCCCCCCCTCCTCACGCCCTTTCTACTTTTTTTTTCCTGTATTTTATTTTACTACATTACTAGTTCTACTATAATTATCCCTACTACCACCATTATTACTATCACTATTATTATTACTACTACTGCTTCTATTACTACCATCGTTATTACTAGTACTGTTAATACTATTACTACTACTACTACCATTACTATCACTATTATTACTACCATCGTTATGATTACTATTACTACTACTACTACTACCATTACTATCACTATTATTACTACTACTATTCCTATTACTACCATGACTATCACTATTACTATTTTCCTCCTCATCCTCATCATAACTTATATCACTGTTATCATTCTTATTATTATCCTTATCAGTATCATTATCATTATCATCATCATTATTATCATTATCATTCTTATTATCATCATTATCATTCTTATTATCATCATTATTATCGTTTTTATCATTATCATTCTTATTATCATCATCTTTACTATTATCATTATCAACATTGCTACTACTACCATCATTATTATCACAACAACAACTACTACTACTATTACTAAAATTACTTTTAATTTTGCTACCATTATAATTACTACTACTACTACATTTCTCTTTCTTTTCTTCCTCTTCCTCCACCTTCTCCGCGATTATCCCTATTATTCGCCAGACCCTAAGTCCCTGAAAGGTCGTAACCTCCCCTTACCCCCCCCCCCTCCCTCTTCTTCCTTCCCAATCTCGACGCCTGCTACTAAAAGATATGGGACAACACTCTCTCGCCTCTCGCCTCTTTCGCCTCTCGCGTCTCTCTCTCTCTCTCTCTCTCTCTCTCTCTCTCTCTCTCTCTCTCTCTCTCTCTCTCTCTCTCTCTCTCTCTCTCTCTCTCTCGCACCTATCTGGCACTCTTAGTAGAGCCACTTGGCATTAATGTAGGTCAGCGATAACCGATGAAAAAAGGAAACAGCAAAGTTACACTAAAAGGGGGGGGGGGAGGTAGAGGGGAGAGAGAGAGAGAGAGAGAGAGAGAGAGAGAGAGAGGGGGAGGGAGAGAGAGAGAGAGAGAGAGAGAGAGAGAGAGAGAGAGAGAGAGAGAGAGAGAGAGAGAGAGAGAGAGAGAGAGAGAGAGAGATGGGGCAAAAAGAGAAAAAGAAGTGTTAGAAAAGAGGAAACGCGAAACAACGGATCAAGCAAAGAAATGAAACAAGCGAATGAAAGCAGAAGTGGACGAGTAGGAGACCACCAGCTAGGAAAATACAAAAGCAATTCATATCAAAAGCAATGGATGAGAGAATAAAATAAAATTAAGAGATGAGAATAAGCCAATACAGACGGAAATCCAAATCCAAATCCAAAATCCCAAAACGCAAAGAATCAACTTTTTCCGAGAAAAAAAAATCAACCATGAATCCCAAGCGTTTGGTCTTAATTTTATATATTTTTTTCTCTTGACTCTCCGTTTCCTTCTCTTCGAACTCAAAGAAAGAAGAGAGGAGCGACGAGAAGAAGAAAGCATAGAAAAAAAAAAGGAGAAGGAAGAGGAAATGGATACATAAAATACAAAAAAGAAAGAAAAGAAGAGGAGAAACTCTGCCTTCGCGCCACACGGTCTCAGCCGCCGAGACTTCCTGCCGCCGTTGCAACGGGCGTCCTTGGTCTCCCTCCCTCCGCCCACGGAAGGACACCGCACAACAAGACATAATATACATTCTTACACAAACAGACTTAGTTGTAAACGCACTCACACTCACTCAATCACATTCACACTCACACAGACTCACAAACTCATTCACTCACAATCACACTAGTTCTCAAGCATACCCCCACCCCCACCCCCACCCCTCACCCCCCCACCCACACCCTCCCTCCGATCACCCTAGGAGTGATGTCGGCATCCTGAAATAGCCTCTTAAAAGGGTTTCCTGCATGCGGCCGCTGACTAATCAAATTGTTTTGACTATTGCGCCCGTGTGAGTACGGGTCGCCCCCGCTATTTCCAGAAGCATGACGTCATGCTGGTTAGTACAGAGCCGGGTTCACACTTATCGACCAAGAGCTCCCTGGGCTCTGGCTCTCCCCGACTATGCTTTCAAAGTCTGTCTGTCTAGTATTGTGCCTGTCAGACTGTCTGTTTGTATCCTTTCTAGTATGCCTGGCTATATCCCTGCTTGTGTTATACATGCATGCTTGCTTGCTTGCTTGACCTTCACATCTTCCTGCCTGAATGCATGCACACTTGGTTTCCAAGAATGAAAACTTGGTTTTCACACTTGCTTGTCACATGCGTATGTTTGTGTGTCTGTCTAACTGTCTGTCTGTCTGTCTGTCTGTCTGTCTGTCTGTCTGTCTGTCTGTCTGTCTGTCTGTCTGTCTGTCTGTCTGTCTGTCTGTCTGACTGACTGACTGACTGACTGACTGCCTGCATGTCTGCCTGCATGTCTGCCTGTCTGCTTGCCTACCTGCTTGCCAGCTTGCCAGCCTGCCAGCTTGCCAGCCTGCCAGCCTGCCAGCCTGCCAGCCAGCCTGCTTGCCTACCAGCCAGCCTGCCAGCCAGCCAGCCTACCAGTCTGCCAGCCTGCCAACCAGCCTGTGCCTACACCCCTCCCCCCTCACGAAACATCCCTTCCCCAGCTTCCCCTCCCTCTTTCAAATGGCACTGTAGCACTGCCGCGGCAAAGGTCACGTGTTTGCGCCAAAAGGTCACGTATGCCATGTGACTGACAACCCATTAAATTGTTCCTCGCGAGTCGCACGCATAAAAAAACATGATGAACAATAATTAATTGGCGTTTGATAAAACGCCGTCGATTATTACGGATGATGACAATAGCAATAGCATCTATGTTGATGCGGACATTGTTAATGACATTGGGAGGGAATATAATTTTTAAAAAACGAAAACAAAGAATATAAAACAAAACAACAACGAACGAGAGAGGGAGAGGGAGAGGGAGAGGGAGAGGGAGAGGGAGAGGGAGAGGGAGAGGGAGAGGGAGAGGGAGAGGGAGAGGGAGAGGGAGAGGGAGAGAGAGAGAGAGAGAGAGAGAGAGAGAGAGAGAGAGAGAGAGAGAGAGAGAGAGAGAGAGAGAGAGAGAGAGAGAGAGAGAGAGAGAGAGAGAGAGAGAGAGAGAGAGAGAGAGAGAGAGAGAGAGACGACCTCCACCCCTAAGCAGAGAGAAAGCGATAGAGACGTGACGAAAATTGATTATTAAACCCCCTCCCCCTTCAATTCCTTTCTTGTGACACATTGCATCTCCACAGAATCCCTTCCACACGTTGAGGAAAGGGTAGGGGGGGGGGGGAGAAGCCATATAACAACAAAAAGAATAACAACACGAGAGACGAGGGAGGGGGGGGAATTAAAATATCAGTAATAATTAAAAGTATTATCATTATCATCATTATCACTATCACTGCCATCATTACCATCACAACAACAGCAACAACGACACGACTAACAAAACAAATCAGAGTAGGCCTACACGACAGCGACAAAGAAGTCACGATGGAGAGTTACATAAATAACTAAATTCCTCTATCTCATCAAAACCAGATTTACAATAAAAAAAATATGCTGATTACGTAAGGGAAAGTAAACTCCCCCTACCACCCCTACCACCCCTACCAGCATACCCCACCCCCTTAGCTGTATCTTATCTCACTCACCTGCCTATCTTCGTATCTTAATGTTCATCAAATGATTCATTCACCTGCTCGTTTTTGTGTTTTTTTTTGTGCCGTTCAAGTGTTTTTGTTGTTGTTGTTGTCATTAGTTTGCTTCGTTTGTTGAGGAGGAGAAGGGTGCACAGAAAGCGCAGGGACGGGGATAATGTCAAAGTAATATCGCGCTCTATTACGTGGGTCGCATTGCATGACGTCATAAACTATCATCCAGTGACCAGTGAGCATGGCCGGTGGCTGATGCCTGATTGTCTACCAATACGCTGGCCTCGGTTTGGCTTACTGACTTCATATACATCCACGCATGCATATGCAAGCATACACACACTCATACGTATCAACTATAAGGAAGGGAGGGTGGGAGATAGAGTGAAAGAGTGACAGAGGGAAAGAGAGGGAAAGAAAGGGAGAGAGAGGGGGAGGGAAAGAGAGGGAGAGAGAGGGAGAGAGAGGGAGAGAGGAGGGAAAATGAGAGAGGAGGGAGAGACGGGGAGAGGAGGGAGAGGGGGGAGAAAAGAGGAGGGAGAGGAGGGAGAGAGAGGGGAGGGCGGGAAAAATGAGAGGGTAGAGAAGGGGGGAGAGACGAGAGAGGGGCGGAGAGAGAGAGGAGCGAGAGATCGCTGAGAGAGAGATGAGTGAGAGATGATGAGAGAAGAGACGAGAGAGAGAGAGGGGAATGAAGAGTGAGCAGTGGAGAGAGAGACGAAGTGAGAGAGAGACGAGGGGCGAGAGAAGATTGAGAGAGAGAGAGAGGAGAGAGAGAAAGTGAGAGCGGAGAGAAGAGAGAGAGGAAAGGGAAAAGCGGCGAAAGAGAGAAAGAGAGAGAGGCGCAAGAGAGAAAGAGAGAAGAGAGAGTGAAAAAGGAACAGAAAGATGAGCAGAGAAAGAGAGAGGGGGAAAGAGAAGAGGAGTGGAGGAGCATGAGAGAGGAGGACGGGAGAGAGAGGGTGGGAGAGGACAGAGAGAGGGAGAGACGACTTGGAGAGGAGAGACGAGAGAGAGAGAAGAGTTGAGAGATGAGAGAGAGAGATAAGAGAAAGGAGTAGGAAAGAGAAAGAGAAAGAGAGAGAGAGAAAGAGAGAGAGGAAGGGAGGAGAGAGAGAGAAAGGAACGAGGAGGATGAGACCGAGAGAGAAGGCGGAGGAGAGAGAAGAGCGATGAGGAGCGAGAGAGAGAGATGAGGAAGGAGAGAGAGAAAAGAGAGAGCTGAGAAACGAGAGAGGAGAGAGAGAGGAAAGATGAGAGAGCGCGAAAGAAAGAGAGAGAGATGGGAGAAGGGATAGAGAGAGGAGAAGAGACGGAGAGAGAGCAAGAGGAGAGAAAGAGAGCAAGATAGAGGAGAGAGGGATGAGAGGAGAGAGCGAAAGAGTGAGAGAGGAGAGAGAAAGCGAGAGGTGGAGAAGAGAGAGGAGAGAGAGAGAGTGAGAGGGGCCGAGAAGAGAAGAGGCGAGAAAGAGAGGAGGAGAGAACCAGAAGGGAATGAGGCGAGAACCGAGGAGAGAGAGAGAGTGAGAGAGAGGAGTGAGAGAGAGAGAGGGAGAGAGAGAGAGAGAGAGACAGGTAGAGAGTAAGAGAGAGAGAGAAGAGAGAAGAGAGAAAGACGAGGAAAGAGGAGAAAGGAGAGTAAGAGACAAAGAGAGAGATGAGAGAGGATTGCGAGAGAGAGAGGAGAGAGAGAGAGAGAGAGAGTAGAGAGAGAGAGACGTGAGAGAGAGGGACAGAGCGAGAGAGAGGACAGGGAGAGCGAGAGGGGGGAGAGACACAGCTGAGCGCAACAAAGCATAAACATAAACCCTGTGCCGCTTGACAGCAGCTGATTCACCATGCACTTCGTGGGATATAGCCATTTCCGGTACAGGGGGAGGGAGAAGGAAGAAGGGGAAAATTGTGCAGGAAATTGGGGGGGGGGGTGGGTAGAAAGTAGGAAAGTTTAGAGGCTGACCAAAAACAAAGGGGGGTCTTTAATGAATATAATGTTATATATGATAGACAGAGGAGGGAGAGAGAGTCGGGGGAGAGGTGGCGAGAGGAGAGAGAGGTGAGGGAGAGGGGGAGGGGAAGGGCGAAAGGGGAACGGGGAGAGGAGAGAAGCGGCGAAGAGGGAGACGAATGGATGAGGGAAGAGGGGGAGGAAACAGGGGAGAGGGGGAAGAGGGAAGAGGGAGGAAGAACGGGAGGGAGGGGTGAGAGGGAGGATGAGAGGGAGAGGAGAGGATGGCAGAGAGAGAAGGAGAGGGAGAGAGAGAGGGAGAGGAAGGGACGAGAGGAGGAAGAGGGAGCAAGAGGGAGTAGGGAGAGGAGAGGGGCAGAAGGAGAAGTGAGAAAGTGAAAAAGAGAGGGGAGAGAGAGGGAGGAGAGAGAGAGAGAGAGGAAGATAGAGAGAAGGTAGAAGAGAGGAGAGATGAGAGAGAGAGAGAGAGAGGAGTGAGAGAGAGAGAGAGGCAAGACGAGGAGAGAGAGGAGGGAGGGACGGGAGGGGAGGGGAGGGAGGGGAGGCAAGAGGGAGGGAGGGGGGAGGGAGGGAGGGGAAAGGAGGGAGGGAGGGAAAAGGGGAGGGAGAGGGAGAGGGAGGGAAAAAAAGAGAGAGAGAGGGAGGGGAATGGAGAGGGAAGAGTGGGAGGGAAGGGAGAGAGATAGAGAGATGGTGAAGGAGAGAGGAGGTAGAGAGGGAGAGAGGAGAGAGAGAGGAGAGAGGAGGGTAGGGAGAGGGGGAGGTGAGTGAGAGAGAGAGAGGAGAGGAGAGAAAGGGAGGGAGAGAGAGCGAGAGAAGGGGGAGGGGGAGGAGGGAGATGAGATCCGAGAGGAGAGAGAGTTGGAGAGGAGAGAGCGGGAGAGAGCGAGAGGTCGACGAGAGATGAGAGAGATTTTTTTTTTTCTTTTACGAGTT
>NW_028234441.1:12963894-12973894 GCF_977035675.1 Penaeus japonicus
TGATAGAATAAAATAAAATAAAATATACTATCAACCCCTTCACAACTTATACACCAAAAATAAAGTCTTTATATAGAAGTCAACATAATGCTAATGTTAACTCCCAATTAAAGCAAGCTCAAGGCTGTAAACACGCCCGAAAATACGAAAAATCTGGAAGTAAAGATTTTAAATATGTTTAAAATACGCCCCTTTTCCCTGTTGCTTTTCCTGTCAGACTCCAGGCTCCTTCGTGAAAATAAATCCTTCCCACACATTTTTCTCCGTCAATATGATATTCACTCATAAAGATTTGATTGTGCACTTACCTTACGAAGAGGAAACAGTCGGAAAATCGATCTCAACTGTCGAAAAGTGGGTAAAAAAAATAAAACGAATCGGCTTCACACTAGAGAGTCTCTTCGCCCTAACGTAAACAAGACTTTGTGACGTCTATGAAACAAAAGACAATCGCTGCGGCTCGCCCTAAATAAGAACTGTTATCACCAATGTTGTCTCGATATGAGTATTACTACCTTTCCGAGTATTAAATTTGATATCTATTTTATTATTCATACCAATATCAATATCACATTTATCATTATCATACCTTGTCATGCTTTTATTATTGTAACGTCTATGAAACAAAAGACGATCACTCCGGCCCGCCCTATTCTTCCTTTCAATTGGCCATCAACAATATATTTCTTGCAAAGGGACATAATCAGTACCTTGGATATTGTAAGCTTATTGTTTTCTCATTCATGTTAAAGCATATTTTGCGAGAATGACTTAATGATGTAGAGATAATACGTACTGTCAGAAATCACCGCGCCATCTTTCGTTCTTTCTTTCCGATTTTTGTTGTCTATTGGCAGATATCATTCGAATGTAACAGTTTTGGGGGGAAATGATATGCAAATTTATTCAGGACATATTATTCGTAGTAAAACAAATCTTGGTATTAGTGTAAACAGTAGGAAAATTCATGACTAGATAATGCTATGATAGTTCCTATGAGCTGCTAAATACTACCGGTTGCAAAGTTATGCAATTATTGAACTGTTAGTATTATCTCTGGATTTTTTTCAAACAAAGATACAAACATCATATGTACTACATACGCATCCACGCCTCCTTACACTCTTTCTTTCTCTCTCTCTCTCTCTCTCTCACTCTCTCTCTCTCTCTCTCTCTCTCTCTCTCTCTCTCTCTCTCTCTCTCTCTCTCTCTCTCTCTCTCTCTCTCTCTCTCTCTCTCTCTCTCTCTCTCTCTCTCTCTAACTATCTATCTATCTATCTCTATCTATCTATAAATATAAATATCTATCTATCTGTCCATCTATCCATATACTCATCTCCCTTCGTATCTTTTTACCTTTGCCCACCACCACATCCTCCATCTCCTCCTCTTACTCCTGCTCTTCGTCCTAATCCTCCTCTTACTCTTGCTCTTACTCCTACTCCTACTCCTCCTTCTCCTTCTCCATTTCCTTCTTCTCCATTTCCTTCTCCTTCTCCTCCTCCTCTTACTACCCCATCTCTTGTTTCTCCTTTTCCTTCTCCATCTCCTTCTCCTCCTCCTCTTACTACCCCATCTCTTGCCTCTCCTTTTCCTTCTCCATCTCCTTCTCCTTCTCCTTCTCCTCCTCCTTCTTCTCATTCTCCCCTCTCTCTCTCTCTCTCTCTCTCTCTCTCTCTCTCTCTCTCTCTCTCTCTCTCTCTCTCTCTCTCTCTCTCTCTCTCTCTCTCTCTCTCTCTCTCTCTCTCTCTCTCTCTCTCTCTCTCTCTCTCTCTCTCTCTCTCTCTCTCTCTCTCTCTCTCTCTCTCTCTCTCTCTCTCTCTCTCTCTCTCTCTCTTTTTATCTTTCAATCTCCCCCCTTTAGTTTGAGTCTTCTGAAGATGAACAGCACATTTCAGTAATTCTATTTTTATGTACATACATTCCTGACTATAATGATGGTCATAAGCTTTCATTACATGCGAACGCTTAAATGATAAATGATATAATTTCGAAAAAGTAATTAATATTCTTAATCAAAGGTCCAACAGCCATAGATATTTTTTCACTAAGATTGGCAGTATAATAGTTTTGAAATAACTTTGAAGAAATGCCGCTAAATCCAAGATAAAGGACATAGGGTTTTGGCCATTCCCTTGTCACAATAGATATGATAATAAGAGTATTACTGATTTCAGTATAATAATATTTATGTTCATATTTCTCAGTACGTGTTTTCAAAATCTTAATAAGGGTTACCCTAACAAGCTGTCGTCTGTTTTCTATTATCAATAAAAATTCCAAGGGGAAACACAAATAAAATATATTTCTCACACGATGCAGATTGAATCTAAGACTTTTATAACTGATATTACACCGAATAGTTTGATGTAGTTTAGAGCAAGATTGGTGTTTTTTCATTAGTGAAGTGCTCTTGTAATATATTCATAAATTATGTAACCAGACAAAATTCTGTGACAGTTTATGCTGATTTTATTTTCCAGTTGCACATTCATTTGCCATGTGGAAATAGTTATTATACTGGATAGTTCCTTTATTCTTGTTTGACGTATGATATTTTGTTATTGTTTAGTCTACAAATATTCAAGATTATTTTATTGTCTAATCTTCCATTTTTCTTCGCTTTCTGTGTGTGTGTGTGTGTGTGTGTGTGTGTGTGTGTGTGTGTGTATATATGTATATATATATATATATATATATATATATATATATATATATATATGTGTGTGTGTGTGTGTGTGTGTGTGTGTGTGTGTGTGTGTGTGTGTGTGTGTGTGTGTGTGCGTGTGTGTGTGTGTGTGTGTATGTATATATGTATATATGTATATGTATATATATATATATATATATATATATATATATATATATATATATATATATACATATTATTTTTAATGATGCACCATTCTGGCACACAAAGTTTTTAGAGAGAACGTTCTATTCTCCAATAATTGTTTTTGGAACACCGATTTTTTGCATCTTTATAAATTTTACTGTGACCTCGCCTTGTATTCAAAATCATAAACTCATCCCTGTCAGATTCTAGTTGTTCCAGTGACATTGTTGTACATATTTCTTTTTCGTCCAAATTTCTTACTCCTATTTTCGTTGCCCATATTTTTTGGCATTGGCGCCCGTCTTGCAGCTACTCTTTGAACTCTCTCTATTTTGTTTGCATCCTTTGTAAGTGGGCGTTTCAGAAGTACTTAAGAGCAGGCCTTATGGTGGTCATAATAATCTTTCATAGCATGTATTAGTCTATACAGGAATTATATTATATATATATGCATATCTATATAAATATATATGTATACATATATATATATATATATATATATATATATATATATATATATATATATAATATACACACACACACACACACCACACACACACACACACACACACACACCACACACACACACACACACAACACATATAATATATATATATATATCTATATATATATATATATATCTATATATAGGCATATATCTATCTATCTATCTATCTATCTATCTATATATATATATATATATATATATTATATATATATAGTCATATATATATATATATATATATATATATATATATGTATATACATATATATATACATTATATATATATATACATATATATATATATATATATATATATATATATATATATATATATATATATATATATATAGATATGTTGCCGCATGAGCCATTGCGGCTGTTCAATTAATGTAAGGACGACTGATACCGCTGTGTAGTACTCACTCCAGTTTATTGAAAGTGGTCAAACCTGAAATATGTTACATGGTTACAATCAACATTGGTATAATCTGTCACAACAATCCTTTAACATTTACAATTGTGCAATACGTGTTATTATACTAAACAGGGTTATCAAATTGATATAGATCACTTAAACTAGATCTTTGTTATCACTAAATACATACACAGCGTGTTATTATACTAAACAAGGATATAAAGTTGATATAGTTCACTTAGACTAGATCTCTGTTACAAGTTGATAACCCTGTTTAGTATAATAACACGTATTGCACAATTGTAAATGTTAAAGAAAAATCCAAGAACGCGAAACAGAAGACGAGCCCCAACGCTGGACAGCCATCGGAAGGTAAACCAAAAACCGCGCTTTCAAAACACCTCGCTTTACTCCCACGATGGTTCGCGCCGCCGTGAAGCCCTGTCCTCCTTACTTCCCTCCCCCTCCTGCAATCCACGCGTTGACCTCCTCCTCGACCAACACCAGGGGCCCCGAGGACTCCAGAACGAGGTCGTGGAACTTGCGGACGTCGAAGGCCTCCCCGAGCTCAGCCGCAGCCTTGGCCTTCAGGTTGGAGATGGTCAGCTGCCCGATCTTGTACGCGACTGCCTGACCCGGCTGAGTGATGTAGCGGTCGACCTCGTTCTGGGGGGCGGGGGGGAGGGTGATAAGAGATGATAAAGGGAGATAATCAAGGAAATGTTATGTTGGTAAGATTGATACACCCGAAGAACACACTCACCTCTATGTTGTTGATTGACAGGGCAGAGTGTTGTGTCATGAAGTCAACAGCCTCCTGACGAGTCCAGCCGAGGGCGTGTATCCCCGTGTCCACCACCAGACGGCACGCCCTGAAGATCTCGAAGGAGTAGTGGCCGTACCTGCAGGGAATGAAATTCTGGAGGAGTTTCATCCTGTATTCTCTCTATATATATCTGTCTATCTATCTATCTTTCTATTTTTCACTCTTTCTCTATCTCTCAATTTATCTCTTAATCTATTTCTATCGCTCACTCTATCTCTAACTTTCTCTCTCTCTGTATCTCTCACTTTACCTCTATCTCTCAATTTATCTCTATTTCTATATATATCTCACTCTTTCTCCCTCTATATATATCTCTATCTCTCACTCTATCTCTAAGCCAACGAACGACCGGATTTTTAAACCGTATTTGTGTACAGTATTGTGTATATACTATTTCTATGTATCCTTTGGTAGTTACAGTTGTTCAATCCATAACATCACGTTCAATATTCATTCCATCAAATATTTGCTTTATAGAATCTCTCCGTACAACATCCTCTTCTGACACACACACACACTCCAGCCCCATCCACGCCCCCAGGGACAAACTACCGACGGCCCCGTACCTGTCGTAAGGATCACTGAAGAGCCCCATATCGAAGCCAAGGCTTTCGGAATAGAGGCCCCACCCTTCCAGGAAGCCTGTGTTCATGGGGAACCTGGAGGGCGCCTGGTAGTAGTTCCTGTCTTCCATGACCCTCCTGAAGAAGGGCATGTTGGGTGACTCGAGGCTGTGGGAGCCCTGCAGGTGGTGCCCCGGGTTCCCTTCGTGCAGGGAAAGGGTCATGATCTCGTAGGTCGGTCTTGAGGGGAGATTGACGGTTAGGGAGAGACGGAAGAGGGAAGAGAAGGGTAGGAGAATGAGGGGTGGGAGAGGAAGAGAAAGAGAGAGGGAAGGGGAGGAAAAGAGATAAAGCAAGAGAGAGGGAGGGGAGATAGAAGGAAAGAGATGAACAACAGAGACAAAGAAAAAGATTGAAAAATCAAGGGAAATAATGAACAATAACGTAGTATTGTCCGTCAGTATCAACACTAAGTGTGGAACAAATCCCACTTCTATTTTTTACATTTGTGACCACAGTCTTTTCTGTAAAACAGAATTTAATTCTATATATATTTTTGATCCCAAACTTAGTTGTTTAACAGCGACACATTTCATGAAAACATTACTATCAACAAATTAAGAAACGCATGGCCTAACTTTCATGCTTACTGTTTATCGTAGAAGTAAGTATTTACGTAGAAGACGCCGGGCCGAGAGCCGTCGTAGGACCCCGTCAGGTAGAAAGCGGCAGTGCCATCCGGTGAGGGTTTTGCCTCCAACCTGCACGCGACACATTATTGGCTCTTATGGTCGTCAGGATTTGAGGGGAACCAGAATATATATTTTTAATACCAACACTATTATCGTAATGATCTTTTTTTTTTTTTGGTATATTATCACTATCAAACTTTTCCCATCATGGTTCTTCTTGCGCCAATACTTTTATCGTTATGTCCCTTTTGCCATTTGCTATACCATCGCCTTGATTCGTTTATCGTAGCAACACTATCCTCCTCATCACTTAACATCAGAAAACGCAAACCCTATCCTGTGCATTATCCCTTTCCGTTCTCTTCCCGACACCTCATGAAAACCTCACAGAGAGACACTTGCTTGAGCTCCGTTTCGGGTAGGTTTATGAAGATCCTGGACAGCTCTGGGGGAATCACTTCGTAGCTCAAGCGCTCGAAGTACGCCATCATTTCCTCCGGGTCGTTCAGGTAGAAATTCGAGTCGTTTCGAATCATGGCCGAGAACTCCGGGACGCTCATGTCGTAACCCAGCTCCTGTATTACCTGAAGCGTAGGGGGGGGGGGCGGATTTAGGTAGGCCAAGAAATAGTTGTAGTTAATTTTTTTTGGGGGGAGGCATTGCGATCAATTTTAGTCTACCCCTTTTTTTTTCTTTTTCTTTTTTTTTTGCATGGTGCTTCCATCTCTTTTTCAGTGCGCCCCGTTTGGTTAATTATGCATGGTTAATCATTCACCTCTACCTCATGCCTTATGGCAATGCGCTCCATTTGGTCAACTCTTTGTATATATTCATGACATAGAGTAAGCATCACACACCCTACACACCCATAGGAATCCTAAAATTTATTTATCATTAGAAATACTAATGTAATTTTCAACTTTTCATCGTTCCATTGCTATCCTTACTGTTGTAGCAGTACTATGACTACTACCGTTACTATTACTACAGCCTTTACTACTATTACTACAAAGTTTACTAATATTATATATCATTCTTACTCCTACTACTGTCTTTACTGTCACTGCTATTACTGCTTCTACTGTTACTGTTACTATTCCCACTACTATTACTATTGAAACTACTTCTCCCTTTGAATGGTATTGTTGTATCCACGGCATTTACCTTCGCCATCTCTCCTTCGATGCGCGTGACTTCATCCAAACCGAGCTGGTGGATGTCAGTCACACCAAGATTGGTCGAGGTGTGGAACCTGGTGGATTGTTTGGTTCATTAATCATCCATCGGAAGTGTGAATTAGATTGGACTGATTTGGTAAAATGTATGAATCCGATTCGCTTTTGTTTTCTATACGAAAACCATTTTGTCTTTGTTTATCTAGCTCTTCGCTTTTGCTCTTTTTGTTTTCAAATATCTGCAACATAGACCTATCTAAATAACGCATTTTATTTCATTATTTGTTCTTTCTTTGTAGAATACAATTAATTTATATAAAATATTCTCAGACTACACACCTTAAAAGCTGATTATACCGTTGCGCCCCATCTGGCAAACTCGTAACAGCAATATCAGGTCGCGTTACGTATTCATTGTTGACATAGTTCTTGAGTGTTTCAAAAGCTGGTGAAATCTGGAGAAAAATCGGACGTAATAGATGCCAATTACAGATTTATGGTCCATGTTTAAGGTCGGAATTCATTCATTTGTTTCACTTTTATTTACTTTTATGGTTTCTCTATTTATGTTACGAAGAAAAGACAATGCAAGGAATTCAACAGGACAATAGTAATCCTACATAAAATTATACATATAATTATATACCATATATTCAGTCAATCATTACTGTTAAACGCATACTATGGTGGTGATGAGTGTTCGCGCGCGTTTTTGTAAGCTCTGGATTTGCTCCTCCGTGAATCCGTCCGGGAAACTAGTGAAAGTCGACCACAATGGCGAGTCTTCAGCTGTTTCCACTACAAACCTTCCCAGGCTCTCGCCGACGCCTTTCTGGAATTGAGAAGTTTTTTTCGTTGGGATAGGTGAGGGTTGCGGGTGTATGCGTGGGAGTTAGTTTCTCTTCTCTTCTCTTCTCTCTCTCTCTCTCTCTCTCTCTCTCTCTCTCTCTCTCTCTCTCTATATATATATATATATATATATATATATATATATATATTGTATTATATATATATGCATATATATATATATATATATATATATATAAATATATATATATATATATATATATATATATATATATATATATATATATATATATATATATATATATATGTGTGTGTGTGTGTGTGTGTGTGCGTGTATGTGTGTGTTATGTATATATATATATGTATATATGTGTGTTATATATATATATATATATATATATATATATATATATATATATATTATATATATATATCAGTGTGTATGTGTGTGTGTGTGTGTTTGTGTGTGTGTGTGTGTTTGTGTGTGTGTGTGTGTTTATTATATATATATATATATATATATATATATATATATATATATATATATATATAATATATATATATATATATATACATATTGTGTGTGTGTGTATACCTTCCATTTTTTCTTTCTTTCTTTCTGCATATAAATATAAGACACGCGCCCCACTCTCCGTGTTGAGTATTTCTCTCTCACATCGCCCATCCGCCTCGTTCCTTCCTCGTTCTCTTATGACCCAACGTCCATTATGTCCCCATCCTCTCTTCACTCTTCACTTTTCCCTCCTCCACACCCATCTTCCTTCTTCCTCTATCTTCTTCGTCCCTCTTCCATTCCCTTCTCTCCCTTCCACCTCCCCCCTCACCCTCATCCCTCCTCTTCCACCGCTTCACCCCTCCTCCTCCACCCCCTCACCTCTCCTCTTCCACCCCCTCATCCCCCTTCCTCCATCCCCTCACCCCTCCTCCTCCACCCCCTCACCCACCTCCTCCACCCCCTCACCCCTCCTCTTCCACCCCCTCACCCCTCCTCCTCCACCCCCTCACCCTTCCTCCTCCTCCACCCCCTCACCCTTCCTCCTCCTCCACCCCCTCACCCCTCCTCCTCCACCCCCTCACCCTTCCTCCTCCTCCACCCCCTCACCCCTCCACCCCTTACCTCACCTCCTCAACCCCCTCACCCCTCCTCCTCCACCCCCTCATCCCTCCACCCCCTCACCCCTCCTCCTCCACCCGCTCACCCCTCCACCTCCTCACCCCTCCTCCTCCACCCCCTCACCCACTTCCTCCACCCCCTCACCCTTCCTCCTCCTCCACCTCCTCACACCCCTCCCCTCACCCTCTTCCTCACCATCGTAATCGCATGCTGGACCACGCCCCTCGCCACGCCCTCCCTCATCAACAGCTCGATCTCCACCAGCTGCTGAGGGAGACCTTGGAGGCGAGAGAGCAACTTCTCGTAGTCGCCCTCCTCCTCGAACACCATCCACGAGATCAGTCTCTCGAGGTCGACGTGGACGCCCTCGCTGTAGCTCAGGGGGAGGAGGAACCTGGAGGAGAAGGGGGGGTGAGGAGGGGGATGTTGATGGTGATGATGAGGTAGTGTTGATGGTGATGAGGATGAGGGTGGTGTTGATGATGATGATGATGATGAGGGTGGTGTTGATGGTGATGAGGGTGGTGTTGATGGTGATGAGGAGGGTGGTGATGATGATGGGGAGGATGATGACTGTGAGAGTAATGACGGCGATGAGGGTGACGATGTTGAGGTGGGTGGTAAGGATGACGGTGAAGGTAATGATGAATTTTATGGTGAAATGAGGAAAATGAGGAGTTTTATATTGGAGATAGATATCAAAAGGATATCACTATTGAAGGCAGTTTCATGATGAAATTGACAATACTAATGGTGATGATGATAACCAGATATCATGATTATAGTAATTATGATATCATTCATGACAATCAAAGAAGTAATAATAATGATGATAACCAGATATCATGATTATAGTAATTATGATATCATTCATGACAATCAAAGAAGTAATAATAATGATGATAATAGTGAAGATGATAATGATGAAGTTAATGATGATAATAGTGAAGATGATAATGATGAAGTTAATGATGATAATTACGATGATGAATACGGTAATAATTACAATAAAACATCATAATAACTGACAATAATAAAATACTCAA
>NW_028234441.1:12983894-12996394 GCF_977035675.1 Penaeus japonicus
TCCATATTTTTCAGCCTTTTTAAATGAATAGAAATAGACAAAAAGTATATATAAATGTATTTTGGTAATTGCATACTGATCACATTCCAAAGATCTTCAGACTTAAACAAAATCATTAATCCAGTTCGGATGGGAGATAGCTTTGCTTGCCCAGCCTCCAGTGAGGCACCTTCATGCAACATACCTTGACTTTTCCCGCTCTCTTTCAGTCACTTATAGTAAAACTAGAGCCATTTGTGTGTTTTATTCTATTGAGAGACTTATAAGTGTCATTTCACAGCCTCTGTCAATGCAGTTGACTAAAATTGTAGTTTAGGATCCATATCAGATCGTTATTTCTTTATACTCAGTGTGTTAGAAGTATTGGTGTTTAACCCGTTCCCGACCGGACCAATCCGGCTTAAAAAGACCAAAATTCCAGGACTCTTGAACGCATAAGCCTAACGCTTTGGGATTCTCGTCCGAACTGGCCGCGAGCCAGCGTCCTCCCGCACGCTGGGCTGGACAAAATAACGCATCCCGGCGTGTGGCCCAAAAACCACTAGACGTGATATCTAGTCAGACGTCGTTAACGGGTTAAGGGAGAACAAAACGCAATTTTATATATTTGTATACGTGTACTGGCATGAACGAATACAAAAATTATAACCATCCGCAATGAAGATAACATGAAGAGGTAGGGAAGGAAACCTGTGCTTATGACTGTGAGTGCCACAGTTAAAGACATCTTTATTGGCACAGGGGCACATTGTGGACATGGGGCATGGGTTGAGCCCCCTTCCTCCTCTCGTTCTGCTTGTACATACTTCATTGGCTGTACATTAGAGCAAGAGGTCGGCAACTTGTTGCATGCTGTCACTCTCTGAAGATAGTGCTTGGTAGAGACCGTGGATAGGTGTCATTCCAGGCTCTCTCTCCTGCTTGTGCTAGAAGAAAGTGGTGCCATCTAGGTTTTAGATATTTGGTTAAACTCATTTTGCTTAATATTATGGAAATTATAGTAATTATGACTGAAATTATCACCACTCACTCATTACTCATAGCACAGTAAAATAACACAGTGATCCAAAATCCCCCCCAACATCATGTACGTCATGATGCCCTTTGTCAGGCCAAAGCTCCTTTGTTATGTACATCATGATGCCCATCTGCAATGTGTTAACCCCCTAGAACTATAGTTCCTCCAGTCTGTCAATGTCCTTCCAAGCAGCAGTCCAGGCTTGATTTTTCAAGCTTAACCATGGCAAATTCTAGTGTTTGATATTTCAAGAGCTGAATTTTATGCATCAGAAAATTTTATTTCTGTCTTTTGTCAAATGCAGAATGTACAACACCACAAACCATGATAGTGGTGAAGAGAACTTTGGGAGTGTTAAGAAAATTGTCCTCAATTAATCCATCTTATGCTAATGTTTATTATGATTTTTTAGACTGTGTTTCTCTGAATAGATTTGCTTTGATCCAGCAGAAATAGAGGTGCAGAATTTGGTCTCCACAGCTGACAGATGTTTCAGTCTTTTTAGTTTAAGCAAAAAGGATCATTCAATTTTTTTATGTAAGATAAATATTGGATTTTCATAGATTGTCACTGAAGATTCACATATGAGATGCTTAGTGGGGAAATAATGTGCATGCACTAAATCAAAATTGCTTGGGAATGTTTCACATTTTTCCTTTAGGTGAAATTAAAAATACATTTATTCCTTCAGTTGTGTAACTAGGGAACCATACCAAATGCTAATTAGTATAATTGTACTAATATATAATATATAGACCTATTTATCATAGTATAAGTTTAGAAAATAATAGAAATCATACCTCTTAACCCATTGCACACAGGGATAGATTTGTTTGCCCAGTCTCCAGGGTGGATTTTATTTCAGAACGAGGCAGCTTCACTAAACATAATGACTTTTCCCACTTTTTCAGTTACTCATTGTAAAACTAGAACCATTTTTGTGTTTGTCCTTTTTTGTTGTTCTATTATGTTGAGAGACATATGTGTCATATGGCAGTCTCTATCAATGTTGCAGTTAACTAAAATTGTAGTATAGGGTCCCTATCAGCTCATTATTTTCTTTATACTCAGTGTGATAGAAGTATTGCCGTTTCAAAGGAGTACAAAATGCAACTTTCTGTGCGCCATTGCTCTCTGAAGATGGTGCTTGTTAGAGACTGAGGATGGGTGCCATTCATGGCTCTCTCTCCTGCTGCTGGTATGAGAAAGTGGTGCCATCTAGCTTTGGATTTTAGGCTAAACCCATTATGCTTAATATTACAGTGATTATAGTAATTTTGTTTACAGTTGTCATCATCACTAACCCATTACTCATGGTACAATAAAGAGAGATAGAGAGACCGGGGGTGGAAGCAAGCCGGTCCTTGCTCTATAATCAGATTGGTCATCTTATGAACACTTGGTGGACTCAACTCCAGAGCTTGTCTACCACTCTGGCCTGCATTTTGTTTCTTCCTTTACCTGAACATACCAATAATTTGATATAGAAAGTTTAAGCTCACTATGCAGATGGACATGTTTTGCCAGATAAAAGCGATTGATATGATAAAGGAAGGCAGAAAATGTATGTATCCTTTATCCGCATTGACCTAAACTAGTGCCTGTACATAACTGATACTGTACTGGGGGACTCCTCTTATTCTTCACACTTAACCCATTGAGAGCGGATAGCATGATTTGCTGTCCAGGCAGTCGGTTGTAGATGCAGATGGCACCTTGCCAAACAACATAAACCCGCCACACGACTGTATACATATTTTATTAAAACTGCGACCAATGGGTTAATATTCATGTCTGTATTTTGGCCACTTGCAAGATATTGTAAGATATAATGAAGATGTATTTATTTACCATTTGATATTGTATATATCTTTTACTATAATTTCAGA
This sequence comes from Penaeus japonicus, assembly GCF_977035675.1. Lineage (NCBI taxonomy): Eukaryota > Metazoa > Arthropoda > Malacostraca > Decapoda > Penaeidae > Penaeus > Penaeus japonicus. Next base: position 12,986,802 of record NW_028234441.1, read on the forward strand.
ACTGTGTATATCCATGCATTTATATGTTTGTTTCATGAATATCACCTAATTTATCCAGTTTCTTTGTCTTTTGTCTTTATGTGAGGAATTTAATGAACTGGGGTACTTGGGAACTGAATGTGCACAAGAGGTAGAGAGGTGCAGTGCCGTCATGTTTCTTATCTGAGGTCAAATTACAAACAGACCTCACCCTACCTATCTGGTATGATGCCGTATAGTGTTTGAGTACCTTGATAATGTCCTGTGGCAACTGATTTCCTGCCTAGACTCATAAACTATCATTAAGATAAATGACAACAAAGGGTTTCAGCTTCTATCCATATCTGGTAGCAGTGTCTGCATAAATTTGATTATAAATCTTGAAGTGCAAATTGCAAAGTGAAACAGGCTTATATTACATTCCATGAAATGTTGTATGAAGGAGAGAAAAAACATATTTTTTTTATTCATGATTTACTTGACTGTTTTTCATTAATTGATTATGTATTGTATTTTAAAATGTTATGCAAGTGAAATGCAAAAACACAAGTTAGCATTCCAAGTAACAGGAATAATTAAGAGTATATAGTAAGTCTAATATAGGATATTAGAAAAAAATACAGAGCATGATATATTAATCATAAAGTAATATTACCTTTAAGAGACACTAATTAGAATTAATATTTCACAGATCACAAAACAATCGCGATGGCAACCACGGACAGCATTGCCCCCAAGGCTAATGAGCCATCAGCTGTAAGCAAGAAAGTGGAGAAACTCCCCAAGCTCCCCACTCCAGCCCAAGTTCTCCTCAAGCTCTTCCTCCACAGTATTGCCATGTTCACGCTACCCATCGCCACGTACTACCTGAGCAAGAATTACGTGGAGGAGGAGCATGGGGTCAAGCCACCCCAGAGCTACATCTACGCCGCCATCGCCGCAGTTGTGGTGATCCAGGCTGTCATATTCTGCTACGTGTACCAGGCCTTTAAAGAAGAACAACTCGAGAGGAAGATTAAAGCGGCTAGTAAACAGGACTGAAATTGCGAGTGTTCTTGAATTTTTGCGTGTCTGAGGAACTGCGGTATGGTACACCTACATTTGACTAACCTCTTAGTGACGATGCATCGCCTGTCTTGAAATCAAGTTATTTGAAGACTTTTTCTTAATTCAATGATTAGCACAAAAATAGTAACGGCTTTGGGTCTCAGAAAACTTAAATAAGTAGAAATATATGTATACATTCCAAGTACCTAATAGTATAAGAAATGAGATGCCAAGGTACATTAAAGATTTAAAAGTTTCTAAATAGGTTAGGCTGAGTTTAGAATGCTGTACCAAGTTTGTGTAATGTGTATATATAATATTGTTATTCCTGTACTAATACCTTTAGATTTATATTATATATAGTGTTAATTTAATTTTGTATAATTTACCTACATTGGGGAGTTGTCAGCATTCACTTTAAAATTGAAAGCCAAATGGACAGTTTAAAAATGTTTATTTAGGGGAAGGGTTTTTATTAATTATTAGGTTAAAAAAATATATATATTATTGTAGTAACATGGGGAAAATAGCAGTACCAATATTCTTAAAGATTTTGGTGCAAAAGCAATCAAATATTTTATATTTTTTTAGGGTCAGTGTGATTGCAGGATCCTTAACATATTTTCACTTAGATTGATCTTGAGATTTACTAATTAAAATATGAAAGTAGCTTCTGATTATTTGGTTGCAGAACAATGATATGAGAATGAATTATGGATTCAAGAAAAGACAATTTCCAATAGCAAAATGTTATTTACTCTGCATATTAAGTAGGCTATATTTATTACTTATCAAGATTGATGGTATAAAGTAGCATTTCTTAACACAGCTTGAGATTATAAATCACTGGTAGAGAACATTCATTCTGATTCATATTTCACCAATGTGACCTTGATACTCGCTTTGTTTCAAATGAGAATGATAAACTTCATTGTATATTATGCTAAAGTTAACCGAGAATGATTTAGAAAATTAAGTACAAGTAGCAAGGGGTTATATATTATATGATTGCATATCCTCTGCTATCATAGTCAAGTTAGATTGCAGCAAATTACTTCAATTTATTCAACTAGCATCTTGTCTTTTTGAGTTAGATTTCTTTCAAGTACTTGAGTTATATGAATTATATGAATCATATGAAGCCATAGTTATTTATAGTATCCAAGGACGAGGCACTTTCCTATAAATTAAGGAGATGGTACCAGTAATATATAGTTGCTTTTATATTACATACTTAATTTGGAGAGTTTTCTGTTGGACAGCTGCAAATGTTATCACTTGTTATCCTGTTAAGCATTGACAGGATGGCAGTTATTGCACAATGGTCAGAGCTTATTTTTTCCATTTCTTTGTTTTACTTTCATTTAGTTGTTACTTGAAGTGTGGGGTTTCATGGAGCTCTTTATGATATAAAGAATATGGATAAAGAATGATAAAATCATGAAATGCTCTGAAAATAATGGTACTGTAAATGTGGCTTCCATGTTTAGTATTACCGGGTAGCTTTCTAGCAACGTTGACTTAGTTAGACTATATAACTGGAAAATGTTTGGGATATATAATGTAAGTAAACCATACGGAAAACAACATTGGGTAATTGTGTGTTCCCATCAGCAGCCATGTCACACTACCTGAATGTTTATTTTATGCAGCTTACCCAAATTCAAATTTAAGATTATTGCTTAAATCATAAAAGAAATGCATCTCTGAGGTTTGTAATTACATGAAAATAATAATATCACACCAAAGAAGACTAGTACTATGAAGTATTAGCTGTATTTGCTAAGAATAATTGATAAATCTTTCATATATTTACATAGATTCCAATTAGAATCCAGGTTATTAGTTCCATAAAAGCTATCCATAGTACTGTATTTCTGATGTTTATCCAGATCCCAAAGAAGGTTATCATATCACAAAACTTGGTAATAAATACATTTTGGCTTTGATCCAGACATACTGGGCAGGGTATTGTGACTTGTAGGGGGAAATGTCATTCTTGTGCCCAACTCGTCATAGGTATTATATTTATCATAAAAAGTACCTGTAACAAATAGTAAAATAGATGGATGCTGTAATTGTAGACAGCAATTATGTCTAAAAATAATTTGCAAGGGATCCTTATGTATTTCATATCACTTTTGTATTAATCAAGTTTTTTTCTATTTTGCTAAGGTTATCAGGACGCAATGTTTCAAAGATTTTTTTCAACTGCATCAAATATCTTGTCCTGATAAAAAAATCCTTGCATGATAGCCTATATCATGCAATAATAGTAACTATTTCCATATCAATAATGATTCAAAAAGTTGACAAAATAATTTGGCAGATATTATCCCATATTGAGTTTAGAATATGAATATAAATCTTTTACTTTGGGTGGGAAAATTTTAAATGGTTAAGGTTGCACTTTATAATTGCAGAATCTTAAAAGTTGCTGATGTCCATAAATGCACTTCCGTCTAACTAAAATCCTCAGTATTGATACTGAAAGTAACTATGTCCACTGGCTTATTAGTATTACTTTTATTTACTTCTTATGGAGGAAGAGTCTTTTAAGGCCTCAGATTCAGTGACTGGTTCATATGAAAAATATAGTACTGATAGAGCAATTGCATAACAAAGAGATAATGTCCAGTATATTTCACTGAGTATATTGGTTTCAAATCTTTGCCAGTATTCATTTTCCTATGTAAAGGAGACATCTGTCAGAAGATAAACCAAAAGTAAGTTATTGCTTTATTTGACTATTTTTATTGTACTGTCTCTTTTTTCTGTGAATACATATCTAAATCATTATTAACCCATGGACTGCACATGGCTAGTTACAATATTTTTTAAATGATAAAAAAAGCAAATTGAAAATTAGCTGGCAATGACAACTGGTCAGGGTGAGCGCCCAGTTCAGCTGGCAACTTATGGTCGGTTTATTGCAAATTATAAGAAAGGATATTATATCAAAATAAAGATAAAGTTGTTCATTTCATATTTTGTTGCAATTAAAATTAATTAACAATATCTAACATGCAATATTAGTGGAATTGATTTGTGTTTGTGATAATGCATTAGGACCAGCCACCAAAAGTTTGACAAAGCTGTAGTTCTTAAACCTATAAAATTAATGAGATTCATATCCCACCAAAAAGTTTGTGTTGATCTTTAGTTGTCAGTCAAATAAATATCTATCAATCACAGCTTTCAGCAGTGCTTTAGGATCAAATAAAACAAACAAATTGAATAAATATGTACATTTCATAAATATGCATATAAAATTATATACAGTATCCATATAAAACTAACAATAAATGCTAACAGGAAGGTCTTCTTGCAAATGGTACAGCTGTTAGGAAATGGAAGGAGAGTTTCCTTGTGTGGAAACGCCTAGGAGAAGGGAAATACACCATAATTACTACACAGTTTGTACTTCAAATTTAATGCCGGAAGAATACCAAATATAAGAATGCGGTTAGCATTTTCCTCATCGTCAGGTACAAAGAAAGATATGAGCCACCGCACAAGGTAGAAAGTATGATCCTACGACATAAGACCTGATGTTATACAAGGAGAGGTACTGGTCTGTTGGTTGGCCACTATATAACACAGCGGCACTTGTAAAAAGTTGACTGTACATTATGGTACATTATGTATTTATGTGATGTACAAAAATATTACGTGCTGTAATATTTGGCAGTATTTTTTTTTCTTTAAAAACTGGCCAGTGGATATATACATTTGAGTTTTAAAACTGTACTTTTAATTTGTTTGTATATGTTTTCTTCAAATTTCTGTAGAGTATATGCACATCAGGCTGAAAGAGAACACAATGTTTCTTACATTTGGTGTTGGAGCGAACAAAAGGAAATGTGAGATCTGTTGTACATCCGTGCATGCAGACATACATTGGGTACAAACTCGGAAACAGTTTTGTTTTTCCTTCCTGTGAAAGACTTACATTGATATGAATAACTGGCAGTTACAAATGCTAGAACTTTGGTGTTGAGCTAAAAATGGGTCATGACACATTGATAGCATCACAAAGTTAATATGAAGTTCTGTAGTTGTCTTTTTTTCCACTAGAAAATAGAAGTTTATGTAAGATTATAGTTTAAAGATTGTTCTTTTCTTGTCTGTGCCCTGATACAGAGTTGCAGAGTTAAAATAAAGTCAGATAAGTAAGAAGAAATGGCTTCCACAGCACTGGTTCATATAGTGAAGGGAGCTCTTACCATGTACACAGATATAATGCACATTAACATGCACATTTGGAAAGATTTACTGTAGTTTCCAAATGGATGCTAAATAAATCACCACATTGAGCACACTTCTTGTTGGGTCACTTGGAAATCATTTCTTTGGAAGAGAAAAGAATACAAGACGGATACATTTTATGTCCCTTGCAATCACTTCGCGCCACATCACTCGTATTTTTAGATTCTGTCTCTAGTGTCTGTCTGTAATTTCCAAAAAGAAAAAAAAATCCTTTCACACTCACTTCACAATATACACATATAAAAAGTTTCTGATATCGTTGTCGTATGAGTATTTTTTCTTCATTTTTTTTCTCTTTACAGTCGGCTGAGTAGAGATAAGTTGTCACTGTTCACAAGGCCAGGTTCTAGACCAGAGTAGAGAGTTCGTGAGGAGGAGCTGTGCCGGAGAGATCTAGGGTAGCGTTGGGTAAGGGGGAAGTGTTGAGCTCTCTTAGTCTCGCATCTTGACTGACTGCTTGCTGGATGTTCTGCTGGGCGACCGCCTTTGTCTTTTCCTGCAATGGGAAGGCGGGGGATGGTTTTAGGAAATGGGAGTGCAAGGCTGGAATTAAAATGTGTATATGCATGATTGAATTTAATGAATTTGAGATATATGCATTGAGATATTTGCAGCGTGAATTTGAAATGGATGTACTTGCAAGTTGAGCCAATGGCTAATATTATTATTATCATTTCTATTTGAAGGTCATTTACTTCAAGGGCAGGAGGATAAATGTACTTCTTTCAAATAAGAGAATATAACTAGTTTCTAAAGCTAGATGAGTAAATGTCAGATATAAATGATAAAACTAGTATCTAACGACATCAAAGCAGTTAACAAATAACTTAACATTTTACTCACCAATTTGCACTTCATTGAGAAATCAGAGAGAAATATGATGTATAGAAACTTAAGTCAACATTACATTCCTCTAGGCAAAATAAGACATTTATTCCTTACAAACAATTGATAATCTAGATCCAGCAGAATCATAGTTTGTCTTTGAAGAAAACCTAATCACATGCACAGAAATAAGAAACCACAAAAAAATACATGCAGAAACAGAAAGAACCTCCCCCCAAAAAAACAATATAACAAGGAAACGTCCCCCCAAATACAAAAACAAAACAAAAAAACTCACCTTCTGCCATATAAAGACGTTGTGAATCATGGCACAGCCGCAGAATATGATTCCCACCCCGATGAGCACCGAAGTCAAGATGGCAGGCGTGGATTGAAAGTGGATGAAGGTGTACAGGATAACACCTGAGGGATTAGACAACAGTTAGAAATCTGACGAAAACAGGTTGATTGAAAGTTGATATACAAGATCATCCCTGAATGATTCACGAACAGTGGGGAGATCCGACAGTGATTATATTCCCGCAGATTAGATTAAAAAAAAAAAAATCAACACGATGATTCCAATGCAACAAAAAAATATATAACACAAAAATCAATATCCACATATAAATCACACAACTCAATAATCGAGGCACAAGAGATAATAATCACACACACAAAAAAAAAAAAAAAAAAAAAACTCCATCAAAAGTCAAAACCTCACAGCAATGCCGTTACACCGATATTAAAAGAAGGCATGACTGTCACAACACATACCTGTAAGAAAGACAGGTACTGACACGAAGAACCCGCCAACAGCACACACTCTGGACACGGAAGACTGCCGTAGGTATTTACTCATCCTGAAGAGAAGACATTTTTGTTTATTGGAGATGGCGATTATATTATTAATGATTGTAATGTTGATTGCGGTATTTGATTGGTTGGTGTGATTCTAGTTTTCGTAATATTAGTGAAAAGGGTGATGGTGGGTTGTAATAATGATGATGATCATGGTAAAAGGATAATAAAAAAGGTGGTGATAACATGAACTAGAGAAAAAGGGAGAGAAGTAAGAAGGTTAAATGATATTAACAATACATCATTATCAACAACAATATAATAACAACAATAATGAAAATAATAATAACAATAAAAATGACAAACAATGATGAATTAAGTCTAGACAAAGACAAAATATATTCACATATATGGACACTACTTTTAGTACATTGAGACGGTCAATATGATATGCACACAATACTAATAGTGATGCTAATGATGTTTATTTCCAGTCGCGTTATCTTAACATAAGTGACGATATTAGCATGCAAGACAAATGCAATTTAGAATCAACGCAATCTATATTCATCAATCCATTTGAATTTTATATTTGAAAATATTTTCGAAAAAAACACTTCACAGGTCAAATTCAAAATTGATTAAAAAATCATTATAAATGTTTTATCAGTTACCGACGATTTCTAAAGGAAAAATGTTAATTAAATACGTGGGTTAGGATAATCAGTCAGTTAAAATGGAATATTCATATTTGAAGAGAAAATAAATTAGATATGCCAGTCCCGTCCTTCTTTGAGATGTGTGGTACTCATTAAGAGAGAGAGAGAGAGAGAGAGAGAGAGAGAGAGAGAGAGAGAGAGAGAGAGAGAGAGAGAGAGAGAGAGAGAGAGAGAGAGAGAGAGAGAGAGAGAGAGAGAGAGAGAGAGAGAGAGAGAGAGAGAGAGAGAGAGAGAGAGAGAGAGAGAGAGAGAGAGAGAGAGAGAGAGAGAGAGAGGGAAGAAGGGAGAGGAGAGAGAGGAAAGGAGGAAAGGAGGAAGGGTGAGACTGATAGAGAGAAAGATAGGGGAGGATGGAGAGAGGGAGGAAGGGAGGGAAAGAGAGAGAGAGAGAGAGGGAAGAGGAAGGGGAAGGGAGGGAAAGAGGGAAATAGGGAAAGAGAGAGAGAGAGGGAGAGATGGGAAGGGGAAGGGAAAAGGAAAAAGATATATATATATATATATATATATATATATATATATATATATATATATATATATATATATATATATATCAAACAGGAGAAAGAACGAATGAAAACCAAAACTAGAAATAAGTAGAAAGAGCAACGGGAGCAGCCTCCCTCTGTCGCCCTGTTGCATGTTGCAGATCAACCTACGCCTTTGCTCTCCCAAGCCAGCCAGCCAGCCAGCCCCGTGGATCAGGCCCTGTCGCTACCGTTCCCGAATTAGCATGATCAGATATCCCCTCATTACTGAGACTCGTGTTTAGTCAAATGCTGGTTTATTGGCAGAGTCCGCGGTCGTGTGTTTGGTTTGTTCTTTTGTTCCCCCTTTTTTTAGCTTTATTTTCGATACGTTGGTTTTGTTTTGTTTTCTTTTTTTTTTCTTTTTGGTTTGGTTGTATGTCATGGCCTTTTCGGTCCTGACGTCGATCGGCGAGTGTGCAAGTGCAAAGACCTTTTCCTGACTTGAATTGGGATCCTTTTTTTTTCTCTGTAAAATTGAATTCGAAATGTTGCGTGTACTTAACTCGGAAATATTGTCTAAAATATGACAGTCGCGTTGCAGACACCAAGTCTAACTTGATCTTCTAAAAGTATTATAATAAATATAATCGTCCTAATTCAATTCCCTTGGAAATATCATCCTTTCTAAGAGACAACTCCTTTAATATCTATCATATTTATCGACCATTACTGGGCTCAAATCGAGACGAATACTCGACCAGACGAAGTCAAAGCCAGTGCCGGACGGTGCCATTCGGGGACTGCCGGCAAATGTTGAGGTCAGACGACGGGTTGCAAGTTGCAAGCGAACACTATTCTATGAAATAAAATACTCCGCCCGATGTAGCACCTTGCAATATACATTATGCAGTCATATCGACCTCAGTTCATAATCGATAATATAACATGTATATTTTTTTTCTGGGAGGTTTGCTCATTTCGAAAGCTGATAAAGTGTAATTCCCTTCAAGAACGGTTTTAAGAAGGAAAAAAAAGTTTATATATATAACGGCCATTGCTATTAACTTTACGCCACATTTTTGCCACTTCATCATACTATGTCTTGAACTGCTTAGCTAAAAGAGAACCACGAAAGCCAGCTATGCTTTTACGAAGAAGTTCTCAGCATTTCACCAGCGAACCAAAACTCATCTTTTGTAGCTTCGTTGCAAATGATCAGGGTGAATACCCGGCTGGTAGACAAGCAACCTTATAGAATAAAGCGATAATAAAGATTAAATTGATGCAATGGTTAAGAAAACGTTTCATTTGCCGCAGCTGCAAGATATCTTTAAAAAATACCGACTCCGTTCTCGGTTAACGAAATGCGGTATCCGACTTCGCTTACACGAACGCTGCGACCGATCGTTCTGGGTCCGTCTGCCCGTTTCCTTCTCTCTTTTTTGTGTAATTCTTATTATTACATCTTTTTTTGTCTTTTCACCTC
>NW_028234441.1:13041394-13046394 GCF_977035675.1 Penaeus japonicus
TAGATAGGATAGAGAGCTAGATTTCTACACACAAACACACACACACGCAAGCATTCTCACACATGCATACAAGCACACTCACACGCATAGATACACACACACACACACACACACACAGGGGCATACACGCACACGCACTTACACACAGACACACGCAAACAAACAACTACATATATCAAAATAACAAACAGGCAAACTGCCCCTAAACAGGGTGTGGTCCCCCCTTTCCTTCCACCTGTCCCCCATTATATCCCCCCATTTTCCTTCCCCTTCCTCCACACCCCCTCCCATTTCCCTCCCCCTTCCCCTACCCCAGTGTTTCCCTCCCCCCTTTCTCTTTCCTCCCCTCTCCCCCATCCTCCCCCCACCTGCCATCTCACTTTCCTCTTCCTCTTCCCCCCTTCCTTCCCTTTCTCCCCCTCTCCTTCCCCTTTCCCCCCTTTCCCTCCCTCTCCTCCCCTCCCTCCCCTCTCCCCTCCCTCCTCCCCGGACATTACCTCAGATCCGGTCACAAATGGTGATGATGCTCGGCCGTGTCATTATATTTCATTATCTACACCTCACTCGTTCCAGTCCTCGTGCGAGGCCGCCGCAAAAACCCGGCCGATCGAATCCGCAGTGGTTATTTCCCCCCTCCCCTCCCTTAACTTTTTTGGGCGTGTTTTTTTTAGGTTTGGGGTGAGTGTGTGTGGAGGTGTTAAGAGAGGGGGAGAGGAGGGGGAGATGGATGTTAATGAAATCTGAGATGTGAGGAGAATTTGTGATGATTTTTTTTTTTCGTTTTTCCTCATTATCTTTCTATTTTTAATCTCTCTCTCTCTCTCTTTCACACACACACACTCTCTCTCTCTTTCACACACACACTCTCTCTCTCACACACACTTTTTATCTATCTATCACTCTATCTATCTTTATCTACCAATAGCTCTTTTGAAAATCCATTAAAATGAATATCTTTCTCTTCAACAAAAAAGAGTTATAAAACAAAAACAAAAACAAAATCTTCGTAAGTCTTTCCAAGGCAAAAAAAAAAAAAAAAAAAAATCCAAGTTGAATAGATTCAGAACGTGCAATAGAGAGAGAAAGAGATGCGGGTGAGTGTGTGTGTGTACAGGGGGGGGGGGAGGGGGTTATTGTGAGTTGAATTCTCGACTTGCAGTGAAGTATAGTGGAGAAAAAAAACGCAATTTGAAGAGTGTTTAATAGTTTGAATTGGAGGAAGAAGAAGAGGGAGGAGGAGGAGGAGGAGGAGGAGGAGAATTAGTATAAGAAAAAAGAAGAGAGGAGGGAGGAGAGAAGGAAGAGGAAGAGGATGAAGAAGATGAGATGAAGAAGATAAGGAAGAGAAAAAAAAAGTTGAAGAAAGAGAAGGAATACGAAGTTGAGAAAGATAAAATACGACAAATTTTGACAAAAACCGTAGAAATATGAAATCACATTAATAACAACAACAATTTCAAAAAAGAGAAACCTAATACCGGAAGAGATCAATTATAAAAGAAATGACAAAAAGACGAATAAAAAGTATTAGATAAAAATTCCTCCAGAAAACCACTTTATAACATGAACCCGATCTAAGACCACGACGCCATATGGTCAGTGTTATGTAATTGAGCAAGACAATGTTGCATGAAGCCATTTTTTATATCGTGTTATCAAATTTTCTTTTGTTGATCGGATTCATTGCAATAGGGAAATGGTTAGCTGTTACTTAGCTTAGCTGGATAGATTTAGTTGTGCGATATAATGAGTCAATGAGAGAGAGAGAGAGAGAGAGAGAGAGAGAGAGAGAGAGAGAGAGAGAGAGAGAGAGAGAGAGAGAGAGAGAGAGAGAGAGAGAGAGAGAGAGATAGATAGAGAGAGAGAGAGGAGAGAGATAGAGATAGAGATAGAGATAGAGATAGAGATAGATAGATAGAGAGAGAGAGAGAGAGAGAGAGAGAGAGACAGAGAGAGAGAGATAGAGAGAGAGAGATAGATATATATATATTTATATATATTAATATAAATATATAAATATATATATAAATATATATCAAAAGCGCGCGAAGAGAGAGAGAGGATGATGAGAGAGAGAGAGAGAGAGAGAGAAGAGAGATAGCGAGAAGAGAGATAGAGAGAGAGAGAGATAGAGATAGCTAGAGAGAAAGAGAGAGAGAGAGAGAGAGGAGAGAGAGAGAGAGAGAGAGAGAAAGAGGAGAGAGAGACAGAGAGAAGAGGGAGGAAAGAGAGAGAGAGAGAGAGAGAAGAGAAGAAGAGAGAGAGAAGAGGAGCGAGTAGAGAGAGAGAGAGGAGATAGAGAGAGAGAGAGAGAGAGATAGAGAGAGAGAGATAGATAGAGAGACGCGAGAAAGAGATAGATAGATTAGATAGATAGATAGAGAGAGAGAGAAGGAGAGAGGAGAGAGAGAGAGGAGAGAGAGCGGAGAGAGATGAGCGAGAGAGGCACGCGCAGAGCGAGAGAGATGAGATGCGAGAGAGAGAGAGAGAGAGAGAGAGAGAGAGAGACGGGAGAAGAGAGAGAGAGAGAAATAGAGAGCGGAGAAGAGATAGATAGATAGATAGATAAGATAGATAGATAGATAGATAGAGAGATAGATAGATAGAGAGATAGATAATGATAGATAGTAGAGAGATAAGATAGGATAATAGAGAGAGAGAGAGAGAGCAATAGATAGATAGATAGAAAGAGAGAGAGAGAGAGAGAGCGGAAGGTAGAAAGAGAGAGAGAGAGAGAGAGAGAGAGGAGAGAGAGAGAGAGAGAGGAGAGATTGAGAGAGAAGAGAGGCGGAAGAGAGAGAGTAGAGAGAGAATAGAGATAGCAGAGAGAGAGGATAGAGAAGAGAAGATAGAATAGAGAGAGAGAAAAGAGATAGATAGATAGATAGATAGATAGAGCGAGGAGAGAGAGAGAGAGAGATGAGGAGAGGAGAGAGAGAAGTGGAGAGAGAGAGAGAGTCGAGAGAGAGAAAGAGAGAGAGGAAAGAGAGAGAGAGATGAGAGAGAGAGGAGAGAGAGCGAGAGAAGAGGGAGAGAGCGAGAGAGGAGATGAGCGAGGCGAGAGAGCGACTAGAGAGAAAGAGAAAGAGAATAGATAGATAGAAAGATCGATAGAAAGATAATAGATAGAGAGATAGATTATAATAGAGAGATAGATAGATAGATAGGAGAGCGATAGATAGATTGGATAGATGAGAGAGAGGACGAGAGATAGATAGATAGAGAGAGAGAGAGAGAGAGAGAGAGAGAGAGAGAGAGAGAGAGAGAGAGAGAGAGAGAGAGAGAGAGAGAGAGAGAGAGAGATAGAGATAGAGAGAGAGAGAATTTCTTATCTATCTAATCATGATTTTTTTGTTACGAGATTCTTATTAGTGTTTTTTAAAATTCAATACTGAAATAATATTAAAATTAGCATTATTCAAGTATCAAACATCATTGTGTCAATAAAGATGATGAAGGTAACGGCGATACTGAACCTATCATCATTATCACTAATGCTAATTATATATATATATATATATATATATATATATATATATATATATATATATATATATATATATGGGCATATCTATCGCCATAATCATGGGAATACTTTCTAAATCAATATGGCGTCACGGGGGGAGGGAGAAGTGGGGGGGGGGGGCGAGTGAGGGGGTATCAAAGCGGGGGGGTGGAAGGTGACCGCTGGGAAAATGGCGGCGGTTGGACTTCCGGTTGGCGCCAGTTCGACGTCCGGAAGGAAGCGAAATTCACCCGCCGTCGGACGTGCGCACGTACCGCCCCCTCCCCTCCCCTCCGCCCCCCCTTCGAACCCCCGCTCCTAAAGTTGCCCCCTCCCCCCTTTCCCTCTCCTCCTTCCGCCTCTTCCCCTCCCTCTCTCCTCCCCTCTTCCTCCTTCCCCCTCCCTTCCCTTACTCTATTCCTAATCATACCCCCTCCTTCCCCTCCACCGCCTCCTATCCTTAGCTTCTCTCCCCCTTCCTCCTCCTCCCTCCTTCCCCCTTCCCCTTCCCTTCCCCCTCCTTCCCCCTCCTTCCCCCTTTCCCTCCCCTTCCCCCTCTTTCCCCCTTCCCCCCCCCCCCCTAAAACTCCTGATTATCACTACCGGCTTTCTTCTTTCGGGAGTAATGTGCTTCATTCGCTTTTTTGAAAGGTCTTTGAAATGCTTTTGTCTGGATTTTTGGAAACTGGTTTTGACACCTGCGAGTGGCGCGTCTTTTGCGGGAAATAAAACGAGATTTTTGTTGCCTTTTTTGAGGGAGGCGAGGGGGGGGGGGCATGTCGCGTATGTTAACGGGTATTTTGAGGACCAGTATGGTTCTTACTGTCACTAGTACTACTAGTTCTGCTACTATTACTACTACTACTATTTCTACTACTACAACAACTACTACTATTATTGCTACTACTACTACTGTTACTACTACCACTATTACTACTACTACTATTAATGCTACTACTACCACCACTGCTAATACGACTACTTCTATTACTAACATCACTATCTCTGCTACTATCACAACTAACAGAATCACTGACCATTATCTAATCTTACCTAATCATGGCATTCTACCATCACTACAACCACGATTCTTATTACTACCAATTGTCACTTCATTAACCTGTGACAAACGCGTGTAGTTTTGTTTATCCTTTTAAGCGTTTGTGTAAAATGCACAAGAAGGATTGCAAGAAGGAAAAGAGAGAGAGAGAGAGAGAGAGAGAGAGAGAGAGAGAGAGAGAGAGAGAGAGAGAGAGAGAGAGAGAGAGAGAGAGAGAGAGAGAGAAATAGCTGAGTGACTCGGCAGGTAATTTTTGCCATCTTGTGCGAGTGTGTAATGCGAGGTAAAGATGGAAAGAGAAGTGGAGTTATTGGTATACAGTGTAATATATATATATATATATATATATATATATATAGATATATATAGATATGATATATATATATATATCTAACACATATATAAATATATATATACATATATATAGATAATATA
>NW_028234441.1:13067905-13072905 GCF_977035675.1 Penaeus japonicus
AGAGCAGGCGCTAGCGTAGGTTTTCGACATCCCATGGCATGTACGGTATATATAATATTAATATTATATAACTCTAATTATATATAAAATTATATTAACATATAAATAAAAATAACATAATATCTATACCTAAATCAAAATGTAAAAATAAAAAATTACTATTACAAAAATATATATGTATATATATATCTTAAAGTTAATATTATTATATATTATCATATATATATATAATATGTATGTCTTGTAAGTATGTATATATAGACAAACACAACAAATAAGATTGCAATGTAAGGGTACGATCAATAAAAAGGGTTGATGACCAAGACCATAACAAGATTCATCTTCAGAATATTTAGTTATGGTCTAAGCGGCAGCGCTCTAACAAACGCTTACTCTGTCGCTCACCAAAAAAATATTCACAAAGAGAGCACTTTATTTAACCCATTTACACATACTTATTATATTGTGAAAGCTTTTGAAGAGACACTAAGATAATTCTTCTAATTCTTCAGCAATATAGCAATTACTCTACAACAGCAGGCCCATGCTAAAGTTTTCAGGGTAGTGATAGGGAATCCGGTATTCTGCAGATCCGGTATCTAACTTTGTGGTTTGCAAAACATCAGGCCTCCAAAATTGTTGCTGTGCTCCTGGCGTCGAGATTGTACTGATATATAAAATAAGATGGGGGGGGGGGATTATTTGATAAATCTACCTTTTTTAGATGCTCATATTGATTTGGCTGTATATTGCTTATTTATATTCATTTTTTTTTTTTTTTTAGTGTTTAGAAAGATAAAACAGAATTAAAAATAATATGAGCATCTATATTGATCCAAACTCCTTTTATTATTGATAAATCCTATCCACAACGCAGTGTTCACATGAACTTAAATGGAGAAATTCTTGCATCGTAACTACTCAACTGTGAAAACAGCACACTGAAAACACAGGAAATATATAATTAAGTACTGTTTACCTAAAAAGAAAGCTGGTACAACCACGGCTGCCGCTATGTAATACTAAAAACGTTAGCCTTAGCATTGCATCACAGTATTGCTCAGGGATTCCCAAACATTTCAGCTTAATGACCTCTTCAGATTGTTCATCGCACGTCGTTTGACGCTTGATTTTGGCAAAACCTACTCTATCTAAGACTAGTACTATTGTCTAAATTATACAAATTATCTGAGAGAAAAAGAAAGAAAAACAAAAACAAAAGAAACCACTCGCAGCAGGCGTTGGGGCAGAGTTCCTACATAAGAATACCTTTAATCTTGAGGTGCTGATTGCACACTCACTTCGAGGAAATGTCATTACTTCGACAGGAGGAAAACGTTCATTAAAAAGAAAAAGTAACTTTGTTATTGTACTAACGAAGATAAAAAGAGGAAAAGGAAAAAACGTTCGTGGGTACATTATTGGCAAAATTATAGCGTAAGCACAAATGTCAGTACAGGAATATTAATGTGAGATATAAAAGCCAAGAATAATCTAGGGTTTGATATCATTATTGAAAAAAATGCACACTTAATGTAGCAATAAAAAATTATAAGGGGTTCCGAGTAGCAAATGATGAAACCATTAGAGTGCATCAGGTTTTACCTAATAAAGAAGGGCCGTTTAGGATAGGCGCGTCGCCGTCTGTGAGACCTTAGATTTATGGTTCTCTGTTTTCTACCAGATACATCGGAATATCTAGATAACATATGGGAAATTCTTAATGTAGTAACCCACTTATCTAACCATAAAACACACACACACGCACACACACACACACATATGTTTGTGTATATATCGCCATAATCAATCTCGCTCTTTATGAAGCGCTGTTGAGAGGATAAGATTTTCGCTTGACGATTCTATTCATTTATTCATAGGCTGATTATTCTAATGATTTATCTATTCATTCATGTTTTTTACTGCACTGGTATTGTTGCTCTTATTTTTACTCTTATTGGTGTCAGCATTGTCATTGTCATATTATAACAATAAAGAGAATGATGATATGGATAAGGATAATAACAAAATGATAATAACAGAATGATAAGGACAATAATATTAGTAATAATGATGATAATGATAATGATAATAACACTGATGATACTGAGAATATTGACATTAATGATAATAACAATAATTATCATTGATAACAATTTCACCAGTATCATTATTTCTACTAATAATAATATCATCATCATCATCATCATCATCACCATCATCAATATTATTATCCTTATTATCATTACTATTATGAATATCATTGCCATCATCAACGTTATTATTATTATTACTTTCATAATTGTTATTATGGCTGAGGACACAAGCGAAGGTGAAATTGATGGGCTGATTGTTCTTGTCTTCTGTTACTCCGCGTTACATGTGACTGAATTCCATTAAGATGTAACTTGAGGCTCGTCTTATAAGTGAAATATGTCCCGTCGTAGAATGATAATGGAAATATTGAATAAAAAACTTAATTGAGATCAATACTATATGATGACGTTTGTACTTCAATAAAGATTATGTTACAAAATTTTGTAACGCTGTCTTTCGAAACCATCATTCTTTCTCAAATTTTATTTTCTTTCACATTAAGGTTACTTTGTCTTTATCGTTGCCTTCTTACTTTCTCCTTCCCCTTCCCTTTTCTTCTTTTTCATAATTTCCTTTTTTCATCATCATCATCCTTCTCTACCTCCAATCTTCTTCCTCTCCTCCTTATTTATCCACTTTCTTCCACCTCGTTCACCACCCCTCTCTTCTCTTTTTCGCCCTCCTCACCCTCAATCCTTTCATCTTCTCTTCCCTCTCTTTATTCTTAACAAATTAAAAAAAAAAAATCTTCCTCCGTTCTCTTTCTCCTCTCCCCCTCTCACTGTCCAGTCGCCTTCGCAGCGCTTCCAAGAATGTGGAAATGACGGTCTTCATCGGATGACCTAACACCCCAACTTCGGTCCTGTTTCCCAACTCTTGTTTCATTTTCGGGTTTCCTTCAACTTCTCTACAAAATCCCCGAGAAACTTTTTGCAGCTTGAATATTTGAATCAGCCTATTAAAGACGCGGTCGCACCAGACAACCGTGAGTGCATGATTAATTAGATGATTTTGCTCCTCTTCGTGAGCCGATTCCACCGTTGATAACCTATTTCGAGAATATACCGAATTTTTTTCTTCTTCTGTAAATAAGAAGGAGAGGGGGGTAAGGTAGACAGACGCTTTGGAATCTGACGATTTTACCAAGATTTTTTTTAGCTTGGTAATTGTCAGTGAAAACTAACACACACACACACACTCCATAACACACACAACAACGTACGACACCGGGTGTTAATAATGAGCGAACGTAGAAGAGAATAGAGGGGAAGGTTAGACGATACTGGTAAGAATTCAAACGTAAGAATTATTCTAGTATTATGAAAACCACTAACATATACGTTGTTTCTTCCAAAAAAAAAAAAAAAAAAAAAATCTGTCCTAATTTGAAATACATACGTGCTGTTCTATTGACTTAACACCTTTAAAGAAAATTAGATGTAACCTGATATAATACTTAATTAAATACCAAGACCTAAAGTTTTCTAATCCGGTAAATGTCAACTAAATAAAAGGGGTTTACAAGTAAATGTCCAAAACTAAGAGCGATAAAATCTAATATCTCTCATAAAATAAAAAAACAATACTAATAGTAAAACATTGACTAAAAAAGGTAAGGGGGATTACCCTCAACCCACAATAACAGGAGGCTATTAATTCGGAGATTTTTGAGAGCCGGAGGGTGTTATACTTCAACATCTTTGTTCTTTCTCGTCGGGCAATAGATGGGGATTATTAAACATGATAAACAAAAAAAAAGATATATCATATATATATATATATTTTAATAAATATATATTAATATATATATATATATATATCCGAAGCAGCAACAAAATGTAACGGTTACTGAGATATTGGAAGCAGAGATGCATGTTGCAACAAAGCAATAAGTTACGGTCGGTTTACAGACAAACAGTGGTTCCAGAAATTTATCTTTTATTAATTTGTTTTGTAACTGCGTTACTGATTGTGTGATGAGACCTGTGTGTTGCTTGACAGAAGGGAGTAAGGCTGCAAAAGTATCTAAGCCAACCAAACGTGCACCAATGGGGACTTCCACCAAACTTTCGTTTTCTGTATGCAGGGGGTCCAGCTTACACAAGAAAGCATGAATTAGGTATTCTGATATCAACGATGAGCAAGAATGGTAGGAGATCGTGTTAAGAAGGTTTTTTTTGTTTGTTTTTTTTTTTGTAGTTGGTGGGTATGACCAATCAGATTATTGGAGGTTTAGATATTAAAAATACAATATTATATAATATCTATCTCTCTTTTTTCTAAAATTATCTCTCTATCTACTTCTCTCTTCTCTCTCTATTATCTCATCAAAACTCACTTTCGAAAATGCAAGAAAATTTCTGTCAACTCCACGAAAATAGAAATCGGAAGCACCGATAATATCCATTATACAATTGATGAATGAAAAATGCATCATTAATCACTTTTTGTACCGGAAAGAGGGACACATTGGAAACACAAGAAGGTAGAAAGAAAGGAGGTACTGTAGTAGTAGGCAGTTACGAAAAAGCATATATTATTTATATATTATAAATTAATATATCTATATATAATATCTATATATATAAATATTATAATATATAATAATATTAATATGGACGTTGACGGAATGGTAACTATATATGTAATGTGGTGAGGAGATGAGGACTGTGTAATCGATTAAAAGCGCTATTCTGTTTTATTTCATACTGATATTATATCTTTGTTTTTGTTATCATTTCTTTCTGTAATAACATTGAGTTGTTGAAATAAATTATATATCTATATCATAATTTAATCTTTAGAACTTATTAATCCTTAAACTTATTATTGGATAGTTATTCATATTATTATATACATTCTTCAATACATAATAAATAATCAGTATATAAACATAAAAATAA